>NC_058089.1:72671395-72972957 GCF_014858855.1 Bufo gargarizans
GTATATTTGGGCAGAGTACACAGTTGTTGGGTGTATGGAAGCTGCGTATACTGCTACGAATATTTAGGCAGAGTACACAGTTGTTGGGTGTATGGAAGCTGCGTATACAGTTGCTAAGAATATTTAGGCAGAGTACACAGTTGTTGGGTGTATAGAAGCTGCGTATACAGTTGCTAAGTATATTTAGGCAGCGTACACAATTGCTGGGTGTATGGAGGCTGCGTATACAGTTGCTAAGTATATTTAGGCAGCGTACACAATTGCTGGGTGTATGGAGGCGGCGTATACAGTTGCTAAGTATCTTTAGGCTGAACACACGGTTGCTGAGTTCATTCAGGCTGAGTACACATATCGCTGGGCAAATGGGGGACTGGATCCCCAGTCGCTAAGTATATTTATATTTAAAGCTGAGCACAAAGTATATTGAATGAGTGCAGGTGAAACTCACAGTGGCTAAGCACATGCAGGCTGGGTATATGAAGGCTGTGCAGAGTTGAGTAGGGTGCACAACTGCAGACTGTGTTGTGATTATCCACAGAGTCACTGATTAAGCGAAGGCTGGTTGCCTATAGGTGAGCAGGGAGTGAGTTCTTCTTCTATCACCCCTTTGCTTCTGGAGGGCGCGAATGCCGCCTTGTGCCTGCGTTCTAAAGATGGCCGTCGGCGTTTACAAACTGCTGCCGCTCTACCCTCCGTCTCCTACCTACTGCGGTCTCAACCAGTGGATCCCTCAGCTGACGTTCACCCGCCTGTCTCACCACCACCGCTCCGGTAAGTCGTCTGCTACAGCCAGTCACCCCTCCAGCCGTTCGCTCTTCCTGCCTCCAGATAATGGCCGCTCCACGTGCCCCCTTCCACCGGTCGGTGTCGGCTCCTCTCACTATCTCCGGAACAAAACAAGGGAGAAACCTCAGGGGACCCTCCGATAGCAGGTGAAACAGTGCGGTGCACAAAATAGAATGTGGGAGACTCAGGATTGCGGGAGAGCTCTCTTCCACACGTCTTCACTCCATGATGGTTAGGCCATGCCCCCTCATTCAGATCCATCTTTAGCAGTCTACTGTCCTCTACCATGTTAATTACTTTACACAGTTTAGTATCATCTGTAAAAATTGATATGCCCTCATTGTCTGTCAAGAACGGAGCGGGGAGAGTGACGGAGGGCGTACTGTGCATGCGCAGCCGCCCTCCATTTATTTCTATGGGGCCACCGAAAATAGCCGTGCACTGGCTCGACAATTTCCGTTGCCCCATAGAACTGAATGGGAGCGAATTGTCTGTGATGGTAATACCCCTTTAATGAATATGTTGAAGAGAATAGGGCCCAATCTGAGTGTACAATTAATAACTACCCTCTGTTTTCTGTCACTGAGCCAGTTACTTACCCACATACAGATGTTTTCTCCCAGTCCGAGCATTCTCCTTTTATATACTAACCTTTTATGTGGTACAGTGTCAAATGCTTTGGAGAAGCCATGCTGATATGGTTTTATTTGCTTGTTTTCATTCAACTACTCCAAGATAGCATCTCTTAGAAAACCTTCAAACAGTTTACCTATAGTCTCCGGGCTGTTTTTTACCTTTTTAAAAATAAATATGTTCTGTTTACTCTAAGGGCTTTTAAAACTATCATCATTTTGGGAGCAGGGTAAAAATAATTACAAATGCAGTTTCGTGTTTGGAGAAGCAGACTAGAAAGCAATCCTCTGAGCATGTTCTGGAGGGTTTGACAATAAAAAGTAGATATTTAGAAATTTGTGTCTGTCACACTATACGTTAGTGCTGGCAGTTTCATGTGGTTAACGGAGTTAATTCCCATTAACCAGTCACAATGTTGCTGAATAGCGGAGTCTGCTCACAACAATAAACTTTTTTCCTGCCCCTCATTGACACTCTGGGATACTTTTTAGGGTATATTTACACCCAACAGATTTGTTGCAGAAATTTCTGTGACTGCCCTATTTACAGACGTGGACAAAATTGTTGGTACCCTTTGGTCAATGAAAGAAAAAGTCACAATGGTCACAGAAATAACTTTAATCTGACAAAAGTAATAATAAATTAAAATTCTATAAATGTTAACCAATGAAAGTCAGACATTGTTTTTCAACCATGCTTCAACAGAATTATGTAAAAAAATAAACTCATGAAACAGGCATGGACAAAAATGATGGTACCCCTAACTTAATATTTTGTTGCGCAACCTTTTGAGGCAATCACTGCAATCAAACGCTTCCTGTAACTGTCAATGAGACATCTGCACCTCTCAGCAGGTATTTTGGCCCACTCCTCATGAGCAAACTGCTCCAGTTGTGTCCGGTTTGAAGGGTGCCTTTTCCAGACTGCATGTTTCAGCTCCTTCCAAAGATGCTCAATAGGATTGAGGTCAGGGCTCATAGAAGGCCACTTTAGAATAGTCCAATTTTTTCCTCTTAGCCATTCTTGGGTGTTTTTAGCGGTGTGTTTTGGGTCATTGTCCTGTTGCAAGACCCATGACCTGCGACTGAGACCAAGCTTTCTGACACTGGCTAGTACATTTCTCTCTAGAATTCCTTGATAGTCTTGAGATTTCATTGTACCCTGCACAGATTCAAGACACCCTGTGCCAGACGCAGCAAAGCAGCCCCAGAACATAACAGAGCCTCCTCCATGTTTCACAGTAGGGACAGTGTTCTTTTCTTGATATGCTTCATTTTTTCGTCTGTGAACATACAGCTGATGTGCCTTGGCAAAAACTTCGATTTTTGTCTCATCTGTCCACAGGACATTCTCCCAGAAGCTTTGTGGCTTGTCAACATGTAGTTTGGCATATTCCAGTCTTGCTTTTTTATGATTCGTTTTCAACAATGGTGTCCTCCTTGGTCGTCTCCCATGTAGTCCACTTTGGCTCAAACAACGACGGATGGTGCGATCTGACACTGATGTTCCTTGAGCATGAAGTTCACCTTGAATCTCTTTAGAAGTCTTTCTAGGCTCTTTTGTTACCATTCGGATTATCCGTCTCTTAGATTTGTCATCAATTTTCCTCCTGCGGCCACGTCCAGGGAGGTTGGCTACAGTCCCATGGATCTTAAACTTATGAATAATATGTGCAACTGTACTCACAGGAACATCTAGTTGCTTGGAGATGGTCTTATAGCCTTTACCTTTAACATGCTTGTCTATAATTTTCTTTCTGATCTCTTGAGACAGCTCTTTCCTTTGCTTCCTCTGGTCCATGTCGAGTGTGGTACACACCATATCACCAAACAACACAGTGATTACCTGGAGCCATATATATAGGCCCAATGGCTGATTACAAGGTTGTAGACACCTGTGATGCTAATTAGTGGACACACCTTGAATTAACATGTCCCTTTGGTCACATTATGTTCTGTGTTTTCTAGGGGTACCATCATTTTTGTCCATGCCTGTTTCATGAGTTTATTTTTTTACATAATTCTGTTGAAGCATGGTTGAAAAACAATGTCTGACTTTCATTGGTTAACATTTATAGAATTTTAATTTATTATTACTTTTGTCAGATTAAAGTTATTTCTGTGACCATTGTGACTTTTTCTTTCATTGACCAAAGGGTACCAACAATTTTGTCCACGTCTGTATGTGAAGTATACTGAAGAAATAATCCCATTCAAATGGAAGAGATTTTTAGTTGCTAAAATATCCACAACAGATCTGCTGCATGTTAATGTTAATTGTGCCCACTTCTGTCTCTCTTCTTCATTTTGGTGCCCTGCCTATCTAGGGAGAAAAATAAAAATTGAGAGAAAAGAGAGGTTATTGCACAACCCCAATTCCAAAAAGTCAAGATGCTGTGTGAAATGTAATTATATGTAAAAAGGCTACTTTCTCACTAACGTTAATATTTTCCGGTATTGAGATCAGTCATAGGGTCTCAATACCGGAAAAAAACGCTTCTTTTTTGTCCCCATTCATTGTCAATGGGGACAATACGTAACGGAACAGCACGGAATGCTCCAAAATGCATTCCGTTCCATTCTCATACTGAAGAGCAAACAGCAGCATGCTGCGGTTTGCTTTCCGTCATGGGATGTGGAGCAAGACGGATCCGTCATTACCCACAGTGCAAGTCAATGTTTTCTCTGACACAATAGAAAATTGATCCGTCCCCTATTGTCTTTCAATGGCGTTCATGACTGATCTGTCATTGCTATGTTAAAGATAATACAACCGGATCCTTTCATAACGGATGCAGCTGGTTGTATTATCAGTAACGGAATCTTATAGACTCTTATTTTAATCATAATAGAACACATACCAGATGTCGAAAGTGAGACATGAAAAAATGAAACTCATTTAGAACTTGATGGCAGCAATGAATTTCAAAAAAGTTGGGACAGGGGCAACAAAAGGTTGGCAATAAGTGGTACTAACAAATGCAACTGGACGAACAGTTTGCAATGACTAAGTATAAAAAAAGCATGTTGGAGAGTCTGAGTCTCAGAAACAAAGATGGACAGAGGTTCATCAATCTTTGCGTGTAAACATTGTAGAACAATGTCAGAATTGTTTAAATTTTGATTTATCTTACCTCAGAAAAATGTTCCATTTTACCTTAGTCCATTTTAAATGCGCTTTGGCCCAGAGAAGATGGCGACATTTCTGAATTGTGCATGATCTAGCTTTAACGTGTGTTTGTAGATTGCACGGCGAACTGTGTTCACAGACAATGATTTCTGAAAGTCCATTCAGTGAGTTCCAATAAGACTCATGCCTGTTTTTTAATGCAGCGCTGCTTGAGTGCATTTCGTATTTTGCGGAACTGAATAGCTGGCCTCTAATAGAACAGTACTATCCTTGTCCGTAATGCGGACAAGAATAGGACATGTTCTTTTTTTTTTGTTTTGCGGAACGGAAATACGGAAAACGGAATGCATATGGAGTACCTTCCGTCTTTTTTGTGGACCCATTGAAATGAATGGTTCCATATACAGTCTGCAAAAAAAATGAACGGACACTGAATGAAAATAAGTTCGTCTGCAAGATGCCTTATTGGAAATCACTTAATGGACTTTCAGAAATCATTGTCTGTGAACACAGTTCGACGTGCAATCTACAAATGCAAGTTAAAGCTGTATCATGCAAAGAAGCAATTTATAAACACAATTCAGAAATGCCATAGCTCATTTAAAATGGACTAAGGCAAAAATTGAATTTTTTTTCTGTGGTCAGATGAATCAAAATGTAAAATTATTTTTGGAAACCACAGTTGGTGTGTCCTGTGCAATAAAGAGGAAAGGAAGCATTCAGTTTATTATCAGCGCACAGTTCAGAAGCCTGCACCTCTGATGGTATGGGGTTGCATAAGGGCCCATGGTGTGGGCAGCTTACTGTCTTACATATCTGAAAAACACTATCAATGCTGAACAATATATAATGCAACATACACTCCCATCCAGACAACATCTCTGTTAGGTCTGTTAGGGAAGGCCTTACATATTTCAGCAAGAACCTAAATCACAGGTGTACAGAAGGTCCTGCTGTCCAGACCTTTTACCAATAGAAAACATTTGGCGCATCATGAAATGGAAAATACGGCAAAGAAGACCCAGGACTGTTGAGAAGCTCGAATCCTACATCAGGCAAGAATGGTTCAACATCTCTCTCCTAAAACTCCAGCAATTGGTCTTCTCACTTCCCAAAGATTTACAGACTGTTGTTAAAAGCAGAGGGGATAGTACACAATGCTATCAACTTTTTTGAGATGCATTGCTGCCATAAAGTCTAAATAATTTTTTTTCATGAAATGGTAAAATGTCTCACTTTCAACATCTGATGTGTGTTCTGTGATCTATTGTGAATATAATATGGGTCTATGAGATTTGCAAATCATTGCATTGTGTTTTTATTATCATTTTATTTACATTTTACACAGTGTTCCAACCTTTTTGGAATTAGGGTTGTAGATACAATAGCAATATTTGGAAGGATAACTAAACAGCCTTGCAGCATATTGTTTCTGCTTAATGAAACAGTGCTACGAAAGGTAATATATATTGCAGACTTCCTAGATGTTGCAGGTCTTGCTTATTTCTAGATTACTAAAATGGGGAATGGCATATACTGTAGTTCAGTCATACACCATTGTTAATATGTGCATAGAGTTATAACTATGTGTTTGCCTCCGTAGGTTACGCAGGAATAGTTCTTCTGATAAACTGGTCAGAGATGCAAAAGAGAAGAGTAAGAGACTGGAGAGGAAAGTTCTCTCTTCTTCCAATCTTTTAAGTGGTAAGAGTTTCGCATGTATCACTTTACTTTATTGTATCACTGCCTCCAAAGCAAGCTTTTTAACTTCTGTAACTTGCAACAGCAGTCTGTTGTACTTGTTGAAAAAATCATACTTATCTGCTCACCGTTGTTGTTTTCTGGGCCCCAAGCTTTCTTCAGAGTTCTTCCAGCCACGTCATGTTAACTTTCAGGCCACTGGGTCAACCCCTTTGCTGCCAGGGGTGACATTTTTCATCTCTGGTAATGAAAACTATTTTGACGTGTACAAATAAAACCTAAATTACTAAATAAAAAAATCATGCTAACCCCACATACCCATATATTTTCTGAAAGTAGACAACTGGCACATTGTGATATGCACAGACATCTTCATGCAGGTTTGCATCAAAATCTAATTTTTCATAACAATTGCATAAAAGTTACTATTACTGGGTGAAAGTGTAATCCAAGCAAGTTATATGGACCACACCTCTGAAAAATTTGGCCTAAATTTGCATGTACATATCTTCATATTTTCATAATACCACCACAACTTGAAAAACTAAAATCTTTAAGCTGGAAAATGTAAAAAAAAAAAAAAAAAACAACCCTTAAAATACAGGGATTACCCCCAAAACTTATATGCTTCCTGAAAGCAGACAATCTGATAATTGCCGGTGCCTTGACAGACTGTGGACAGCAATGTCCACCTTCATGTAACTTTGTGAAAAACAAAAATCATAAAAAAAAGCATCAGAACAAACATTTTCATCTAAAACTTAACACAGAGTGAGCGCTCTCCTCCTCTCGCTGGCCCTTCCTGCAGCCTCAAATCCCGCTCCTGCGCTGTACCGGTAGTCATTACGTCAGCCCTACACCCGGAAGAGAGGTCTTCCCTTCCGGATGTAGGGCTGACGTCATCGGCGCAGGCGCACTGAGGTAGGAGCGGCCGTCCATCTCTCAGAGCGCCCGCGTCGAATGACGACCGGTACAGCGCAGGCGCGGGATTTGAGGCTGCAGGCAGGGGCAATCAAGTGGAGGAGGGGGCTTTTTTTCAAACAGAGGATGCGGTGGCTACCAGCAAGTCCGCCCAACTTGCAGGTAGTGAAGAAATGTACATATAATAAAAGTATGTTTTTTACTGTAATTACTGCACTGCCCGAGGTAAGAGGGGCATATATGGAATCTGCTTACATTAACAAATATAATAAGTCAAAAACTGAAAATTAAGGGTTGGGGGTGACAGAAGCCCTTTAAAATCCATTTTGGCAAATTCCATGTTAAATAAATGTAATTTTTTATTTTCACAGCCAGGTGTTATAAATAGAGATGAGCGAATTGAATCCCACAAAGTGGAATTCGATCCGAATTTCAGGATACTGAAAGGGCCCCTGGTTTGTCTGTGTGTGAATCACCGGCCGGACAACCACTGAAGACCAATACACATTGATAGGTTTAAAATGGCTGCCCCTTTATTTTGACATCGTAGACAATTTATAGCTTCAAACCACAAAATTAGCGTATACCTCCCCCATGTCTAGTCCAATCAGGTAGCGAATTGATAAATTTTCCCTTTATACAGCCAAAGTAAAAAAGTCATGATAATTTCTCAGAAACAAGGTACATATGTGACGCATTTATAATTCTTAGAATTTAGATATCTAACCACCATGTTTGTCGACCTTCGCTTTGTTCAAATATTTCGCGGAATTATCTTTGTTTATTTTGTACCAACATTTATCTGATAAAACGTCCTTCACAAAAGGTGAACGTCAATATACAAGATGCTTATATAACCAGTATTATAGCAAGTGTAAAATATATCTCTAATGCACATGTTAGATATATGCGTACAAAGGTATATATGAGTATATATGTTTCTGCAGTTATGATGTCATGCATTCAGCAGTTTTCTCTCCAGGTACCTTCTTCATAAATGTGGCATTCTTTTGCAAAGCATGCATATCTCTTTCTAGCCATGCGGTTTTGAGCTTCAGACAGCCACTTCCTGCCAGCTTGTGTTACTAGGCTTGGTGTTATAAAATATTTCCTTTAAAGAAGAACTCTGCATATCTTAATACAAGCATATAAGGCTGAATTAATACATGTATATAAATGTGTGTGTGGATACAGACATAATTTCCTTACAGTCCCCTCTTTGATCATATGGAATCCCATTCCACATGATCATTCCTTATACCACACACCATTTTCATTCTCTGAATCATCTGCTTACTAAACGGTTCAGGAAAGTTTTGATCTTTTAAGTCCTCTGTCTCTAGTTCATTGGTATACTCCCTGAACATAAATTCTTCCTCATACAAGTCCTGCATAGTCTTTGGATCCTCTGGACAAAGTGGTTTAGGATAGCCTCTTAGCCATCGCTCATATCTATTTTGCAGGCTTGGGGGTATGATCAAAGTCATTTCCTTTGAAGGCATCTTGTCTAAAAGACTCATGCTTGTCCGGGGAATTCCTTCTGGACTCCTTCCGGTGTCTTCTTGAGCCGGCTGGCGTGTATCCACTGTGGACTCTGGTCAGTAAGGACAGCCGTTCGAGCAACTCTTAGAACCTCACATGGACCTTGATATATTGGACCAGTCTTGTGGCGGACAGCCAGTTGTTTCACCAGAACTTTGTCTCCGGGCAAGAATGGATGAGTTGGGTCTGTGGAAAGAGGAGGAAAGGTGACAGCAACCTTATCATGATTTTCCGAGAGTATACCTACCAAATGTTTCACGTACTGCTCCTGCAAGGCAAAAATGTTACTGTCAATATCTGGTTCCTCACGGGTATTAGGGGGTCTACCGAATAACACTTCATAAGGTGAGAACCCTGTCTGTTTGTTTGGTGTCGTTCTTATTTGGTAGAGAATGGCGGGTAGAAATTTCAGCCAATCCTTCAATGTTCCTGAAGTGGCCTTTTTTAACCTATCCTTAATGGTTCGGTTCATTCTTTCCACGACTCCTGCACTTTGTGGGTGATAGACTATATTTAGTTTCCACTGGAAACCCAGAATTTTCGTCAGTTCTTGTATTAGTTTGGACTGGAAAGCAGGTCCCTGATCTGAATGAATTACCCGAGGGAGTCCATACAGTGAAATCCATTGATTTATCAATGCCCTAGCTGTCACACCAGCTGTTTCTCCTGAAGTAGGTATGGCTACACACCATCCAGAGAACCTACAGACTATTACAAGGAGATATCTTATATTCCCGGGTTGCTTTGGCATATGTGTGTAATCTATCTGCAAATCTTGCAGAGGGCCTGTAGGGGGTGGTAGATTCCCATGTCTTCCGTGTGCTTTTCCTTGAACATTATTCTGTGCACAAGTCATGCATGAGTCGACCAGATCGTCTATCAATCTCTGCAATTGGTGTGTACAGAACAGTGACTTGTAATGTTCTGATATGTATTGTTTTCCCAAATGTCCAGGACCATGAAGATAGGATATTAGGAGCGGTGCTGATGCAGTGGGAACCCCCAATATCCGATCTTTTGTCCACATACCTGTACCTGTCATCTGCAGTCCCTGAGATTTCCAGTACTTGATATCCTCACTGGTAGACTGCTTCTGTAGTTGATATACTACTGACACCCAGTTTTCACTTTCAAAATCTGTCATGAATAATAACTTACTTTCCCTTCTCGTGTCTCTCTTGGCTGCCATTTTCGCTGCTCTGTCTGCTAAATTGTTTCCCATAGCTTGATAATCTCCTTTTGTAGAGTGTCCTTTCACTTTTATCACACTTATAGCTTCTGGTAGTTGAATTGCACGTAGCAAGTGATCTATGTATTTCTGATTCGCTATCTGCTTCCCATCTGCTGAGATATATCCCCTATTTTTCCATATTAATGCATAATCATGCACTGTTCCAAATGCATAGCTACTGTCAGTATAGATATTTACTTTATGTCCTGCGAATATTTCACAGGCTCTTGTGAGCGCTACCAGCTCAGCTTGTTGTGCCGAAGTTGTGACAATTGGTTCAGCTTCTATCACTTGATTTGGGAGCATGACCACTGCGTAACCTGTTTGATATGTCCTGTCATCTGGTCTTGTGCATGATCCATCCACAAAAACATCTATACTGTCAGTCTGTGGCGTGTCCTTTAAATCTTTCCTAGGTGTTGTGCATGACAAGATCACTTCATCACATCTGTGTTCAGGTATTGGGTCTACTTGTTCGTCAGAACCTTCACACTTAAGTCTCAAAAGTGTATGCAAAAATCTTATCACTGGTGAGGTGTCTGGACATGTCTTTATCACCAGGTTTGCCGTACTGAGTAATATGGTCTCATATCCGGACAGTCTCTGAGCTGTCATGTGTTGTGTGGTCATGTTTTGAAGGAGGGACAAGACTGTATGAGTGGTGAAAAGTTCCATTACATTCCCATGGACTATCTTAGTAGCATCTTTTACTGACATGGCCGCGGCTGCTAATGCTTGGAGACAGTGAGGCATTCCAAGAACTACAGGAGGTAATTTTCTCGATAGGTATGAAACTGGCCTGTTTCTTCCCCCATGTGTCTGTGTCAAAACCGCTGCATAGGTTTCTCCCGATACCACACAGTATAATTGGAATGGCTTTCCATAATCTGCCAGGGCCAAGGCTGGGGCTTGGGTCAGGGACCGAATCAATCTCTCAAAGGCTTCTACTCTGTCCTCTGTCCACTCCACTACCTTTGGTGCTTCTGTGAGTGTAGTTTTTCTTAGGATTGAATCCCAATGGGAGCAATCAGGAATCCACTGCCTACAATACACTATTGACCCTAGAAAGGACAGCATTGTAGCTTTGTCCCCTGGCCTGCTTAGGGAGGTCACTGCCTTGACTCTAGCGGGTGAGATCTTTCTCTCTCCTGCCTCTATTATGCACCCCAGATACTCTACCTGGGTACTTGCATATTGGATTTTCTTCTTCGAGGCCAGGTGTCCTTTGCTTGCCAAGTGGTCTAATAAACTCCGTGAATCTATTTCGCAGGCTTCTAACTCCGAATTGGAGAGTAAAAGGTCATCTGTGTACTGTATTAAGGTGGATCCCCTCTTTGGTTCCCAATCTTCCAATGTAGCCTTTAATACAATAGAAAAGGCTGCTGGACTATCCCCAAAACCTTGTGGGAGACGGGTCCAAGTCACCTGACCATCATCAGCCCACTGAAAAGCAAAAAGACTTTGTGCATCCCAAGCCACTGGTATGGAAAAGAACGCATTACTGAGGTCAACTACAGTGTAGTATCTGGATCCCGCAGGAATGGCCCCAAACACAGCTGTAAGGTCTGCCACCAAGGGGGGAAGTGGGATAATTGCCTTGTTTACCTTCCTTAGATCCTGTACCAATCTCCATGTGCCATTATTTTTTTTTACGGGATTTATCGGTGTATTCCAGGGACTGACAATTTTCCTAAGAATTCCCATCTGCAAGTATTTTTCAATTTGCGGCCTTATACCCTCTAACTTTTCCTCACTCAATGGGTATTGTTTCTGAAAGGTTGGCATAACCCCCTCCTTCAAACAGGGCCGGTAGGGCTCACAGTTAATCGTTCCTACTGAGTCTTTACATTTAGCCCAGATTGGATGATTTTCCAGGGACATTGGTATGCTTGAAAAGAACCCATTCATGTCACGTCTCTTTGGGTTTGTCAGGTCACATTTCATTGAGGTCGCTGTCAGTCTTCCCTTTTTATCAAAGACTAATGAAATCTGTAATGCTGCCATTAGATCCCTTCCTAATAGGCAAACGGGGCATTCTAGCAGGACTGCAAAAGACATGTGCGTCACTAGTTCTCCCGTAAGAGTACAAACCGGGAGCGGTGCTGTCACCTTATGTATCACTGTCGTCCCATTGATACCCATAGAACTTCCTTCGGTGCATTTGTCATTAATGAAGTCTATTTTGTTTACGCTTGAAGTCGTTGCTCCGGTGTCAAGCAATAAATTAACTGTAATACCATCAATCTGCAGTATTACTTGTGGTAAAACTTGCCAATCAGTTGGAACAAAATGCATAATGAAGGACGGGACTCGTTCTGGGCACCCCTAATAGTGATTGTTCCCCCGTGGGGACGGGTGTTCATGCTCAGACCACCTCCGTAAATCTGATTGCAGATTGGGTTGTCTACTCCCCCCATCCTGTGCTGGCCAGTGTATGTTAATAAGATCTCCCTGTCTTCTTGTCATATCTTGCTGTCTTTCCTGTTGTCTGGGTCCCCCTCGGTAGTCTGAGGCGCCTCTCCCTCTGTATCCTCTCCTTTCTTCATCTCTCACCTTTGGACATTCCCGCCTCCAGTGACCTAGACTCCCACAAATGAAACAGCCCTGTTTCTGATTTCTTTCTACTCTTCCCGGGTAATTTGCTTGGCCCCTACTTCTCGGACCCCTTCTATTATCCCTTCCCCGGGAGAAACCTGACATCATCATGTAATTACTTTCCCCACCTGACAATATAGACTCTTGTTGTATGTCCTGCTGCATTAACAATGGGAATACTCCTCCCTTTTGATTGAAAACACCAGAGGCTGAGCGTTTTGCTATGTCCTCCATAAATTCTGTCACCGATTGAGTAAGCCATTCGTTATTCACTAATTTTATTAGCTGCGTTGTCTTAGGGTCCCCATTATTCATACATGTAGTCTTGAACAATTCAGGTGCATTCATCCCTGTACTACTGTAGAGATCCAACAGTCTCTTACAGAAACTATAAAAATCCTCTTTCGGCTCTTGTTTTGTATTAAGCATTGTGTGTAAGCCTGATACAAAATGTAACGGTGTGGGTCTGGTCTCTGGCTCACCATCCAGATCCTTTCCCACGCTGTTACCCATAATGTTTAATGCAATTGACAATGAACTCTATATATATATTTTAGCAGCAAACAGTGAGGTGGAAATAGCAGCGTAGAAATAGCAGCAAGTAATTGTGTTAGTATTGTTGAGGATCAATTAAGCCAGCACAATCAGATCTTCCACCAGTACAATATTCTTATCACACGTGTAAAATATCTAATATGGGCAACACCATTTATGGACTTAATACACTGCAGTAATCAATGTCACCTTCCAAGTTATAACTGTACAGTTATGTTCTTTAAACAATTCACTCCACAGACAATCCTAGTGAGTTAGAAACCAACATCTGCATTGAGATGTATGCGTTTCCCTCACTGTTTCCTTTGTATCATATGTATTCCTTTACATATATTCCTGGTACCTTGTTTCCTTGTTTCACATAAATCCAGAGTTATCCTTCCTGTAACTCAATAAACCGTCAAGTGAGACTAATTCCCACTTGTAAAATCCCTGCCAACGTCCGAAGAGACTAATTCTACATTCGGAAAATTCCCTGCCATCAATATGATGTATGTTCCTGGAACAACATCCCCTGCCAACCACTGTGCCTATAGGAGACGCCGCTCCTATCAGGATACGCAGAACACTGAGTGCTGCCTCGTGTCTGTCCCACAGTCATATGAACACTAAACTAACCTGCCATCAACTAACCTGCCATCCAGTATACATCAGATATTCACCGTATCCAGGAGAGAAACATTCCAACCAACATAAATAGTGGCAGAAATTATTACTCACCTGGATAGTCAGTGAACCATCCTCTGCTACCAATTGAAAGGGCCCCTGGTTTGTCTGTGTGTGAATCACCGGCCGGACAACCACTGAAGACCAATACACATTGATAGGTTTAAAATGGCTGCCCCTTTATTTTGACATCGTAGACAATTTATAGCTTCAAACCACAAAATTAGCGTATACCTCCCCCATGTCTAGTCCAATCAGGTAGCGAATTGATAAATTTTCCCTTTATACAGCCAAAGTAAAAAAGTCATGATAATTTCTCAGAAACAAGGTACATATGTGACGCATTTATAATTCTTAGAATTTAGATATCTAACCACCATGTTTGTCGACCTTCGCTTTGTTCAAATATTTCGCGGAATTATCTTTGTTTATTTTGTACCAACATTTATCTGATAAAACGTCCTTCACAAAAGGTGAACGTCAATATACAAGATGCTTATATAACCAGTATTATAGCAAGTGTAAAATATATCTCTAATGCACATGTTAGATATATGCGTACAAAGGTATATATGAGTATATATGTTTCTGCAGTTATGATGTCATGCATTCAGCAGTTTTCTCTCCAGGTACCTTCTTCATAAATGTGGCATTCTTTTGCAAAGCATGCATATCTCTTTCTAGCCATGCGGTTTTGAGCTTCAGACAGCCACTTCCTGCCAGCTTGTGTTACTAGGCTTGGTGTTATAAAATATTTCCTTTAAAGAAGAACTCTGCATATCTTAATACAAGCATATAAGGCTGAATTAATACATGTATATAAATGTGTGTGTGGATACAGACATAATTTCCTTACAGATACATTTGATTCGGCTAGAAGCCGAATTTCCTCGTGCTTCATGTCAGCGAATCGATTTATCCTGAAATAGTATAAAAAGACAGAAAACTTACCGCCTCCATTAGCTCGCGACGGGCCGCCAGCCCCCATCTTGCTTGAAGATCTCGGCCGAAATCCTGTGCGGCTCGAGATTAGATCATCACGCCGGCCGGTGTGATGACGTCATATGTCACTATGCCAGCCGGCGTGATAACGTAAACTCGAGCCGCATCAGATTCCGGCCGAGATCTTCAAGCAAGATTGAGGCGGCCAGCCTGTAGCGAGCAAATGGAGGCGGTAAGTTTGATGTAATCGTTTTTTTATTGTTAATTTTACACTGTTTTTAAACTCAGATGCCGCGATCGTGTATGAACGCGGCATCTGAGGGGTACAATGGCCAGGGCTGCGCTATCGCAGCTCCCTGTCATTGCACCTGCTACTTACAAAAAAAATGTGCTTCGTTAAAAAAAAAATCGTCACAAAGTGAATTTTTATAAAAAAATTGGCAAAGCAGCCGAATCAAATTTTTAAGAAATTCGCTCATCTCGAGTTCTTCTATTTATAAATTATTTTTGGTGGTGTTTTCACTGTGGGGGTACCTCAGAGTCTCCTGAAATGCAACACAAAGACCATTCTAGCAAAATCTGCCCTACAAAAACCATATGGTGCTCCATGCCAAAGAATTGACACTGTGGATTTCAAAATCCAGACGGTAGGTACATTTCTGCACAGAAGAAAAAAGCTAATTATACATGTGATTTTTCTAATCTCATTCACTTTGCTGGTACTGTATTATTCTGTGTTTTTTTCCGCATAAAAATCAGTGTGGGGAAAAAAACTGGTAGTCTGCAATGTGTGCAGGTAGCCTTACAGCAGGAGATGCAAGCCATGTCATGTTTTAAGGCTACCTGCACATGTTGCGGATTACAATAATTTTTTCTCTGTGGATCCTCATGTGCAAAAAACACAGCATAATACAATACTAGCACAGTGTATTAGATTAGTCAAATCTCATGTGCACTTTTATTTGTTTTGTGTAGAAATTAACATGCTGTGCAAATTTTGAAATCAATTATTTGTGCGATTTTTCTATGCAGATTTCAATTGATTCAAAGGAAGGGTGATATCTACGTCTAAACACATGCGGATTGGGTGCGGAAACGTACCGAAATTTGTGTGGAATTTCTTCAATTCTACCCACTCCTGTGTGCAGGTAGCCTAAGGCCTCATGCACACGACCGTTGTTGTGTTCCATTCCGCAAAATGGGGTTCCGTTGTTCCGTGATCCGTTTCCGTTTTTGTTTCCATGTGTCTTCCTTTATTTTTGGAGGACCACCAGACATAAAGGAACGTAAAAAAAAAAGTCAGGTTTGCCATGCAAATGATAGGAATAAAACGGACGCGATGACAATCTTGTGTGCCTCCGCGTTTTTTAGCAGTCCCATTGACTTGAATGGGTCCGCGAACCGTTTTCTGCGGACAAGAATAGGACAGGTTCCTACGCGCTGTAAAACCCTCAACAAGGAGAAACCAATGGTTCCCTATGGGAATCGTTCTCACCTGGGCGTTTTACAGCGCGTACGATCGCGCTGTAAAACGCCCGACGCCCCAAGAAGTACATGAGCTTCTTTGGGGCGTCTCGTCGCGCATTCCTGTACATAGACTTTCGGGAACCCGCGACAATGGGCGTTCACTTGTCTCTGTATGCGCGATTGCAAATGCCGGTACAATCGCGCATACAGAGCGCTCCTTTCAGAACGCTCAGGTCTGAACCCAGCGTTAAAGCTTAGATAGTCAGCCTGAGATCCCGCCATCAATAACAAGGGATACGCCCTTGGCTACTGAATTACCACCCTACAAGGCTGTATAGTTACACTGTGGGTAATTTTTCTTGCCTTGTCCACATCCTCTGCATACCTCATTAAATAATGTTTTATTCGCCCTAGTGTTAAAATATTATCAGATATTTGATTCATGTTAGAACCAGAGTCAAATAGCTATTAAAATCACAAATCAGCATGATAGCCCTTAGGCTTTGGTAATTCACAAAAGGTAAATCGTATGTCAATCTAATCTTCTCACCTCTACTGCAGTGCTGGAAGCTGGCAGCTAATACTGTACATGAAAGCCAGCTACATCCACCGACCAAATTATTTTTTACTTCATGATCACTGCATCATATATACAGTACAATGCATTTGGAAAGTCTTCCGACCCTTTCACTTTTTTCACATTTTGTTATTTTGCGGCCTTGTGCTAAAAAATGTTCAAAATATCAGTAAATACGCATTCAATACTTCATAATGAGAAAGTTAAAACAGAATTTTAGAACTTGGGTGGATTTTTGTGCGACTACTGTGTTGCAGTCGCAGCAGGTCACATATCGCAGTGCAACACCATTGACTATCATTACAAAAAATGTTGCGCAACAAATCGTAACGTAGGGGTCATTTTTCAAACTGGCATAAAGTAGAACTGGCTTAGTTGCCTTAGCAACCAATGAGATTCCACCTTTCATTTTGGACAGCTCCTTTGGAAAATGAAAGGGCAAGCCACTTTTACTTTACACCAGTTTGATAAATGACCCCCATAGTTTGTATGGCTGAAAAAAGACATCTGTCCATCCAGTTGAGCCTGGTATCCTGAAAGTTGATCCAGAGGAAGTAAAAGAAACCCCTGTGAAGTAGAAGCCCGTTTTCCTCATTTTAGGGGAAAAAAATTCCTTTCCGACTCCAATCAGGCAATCAGAATAACTCCCTGGATCAACGACCCCTCTCTAGTAGCTATAGCCTGTAATATTATTACACTCCAGAAATACATCCAGGCCCCTCTTGAACTCTTTTAGTGAATTCACCATCACCACCTCCCCAGGCCTCTTGCACACGACCATATGTATTTTGCGGTCTGACAAAAAACGGATCCGCAAAAAATACGGATGACATCCGTGTGCATTCCGTATTTTGTAGAACAGAACAGCTGGGCCCTAATAGAACAGTACTATCCTTGTCTGTGATGTGAACAATAATAGGACATGTTCTATTTTTGGGCGGAACGGACATACGGAAACGGAATGGACACGGAGTAACTCCATTTTTTTTTTTTTTTGCGGACCCATTCAAGTAAATGGTTCCGCATACGGTTCGCAAAAAACCTGAACGGCCACGGAAAGAAAATACGTTTGTGTGCAAGAGGCCTCAGGCAGAGAGTTCCATAGTCTCACTGCTCTTACTGTAAAGAATTCTCTCCTATGTTTGTGTAGAAACCTTCTTTCCTCCAGACACAGAGGGTGTCTCCTCTTCACAGTCACGGGGATAAAATGGAAGAGATCTCTGTACTGACACCTGATATATTTATGCATGGTTATTATATCTCCCAAATGTCGTCGTGTAGCCAAGCCCTAGAAAAAGAAAAACCCACATAAATAAAAATTTGCTGAAAATCAACTAATGAAAATCAAACATTGCTTTTGAATTGTGATTCAACAGAATAGTTTATAAAACAAACTAATGAAACTGGCCTGGACAAAAATGATGGTACTCTTAATATTGTGTTGATTCTTTTGAGGCAGTCACTGCAATCAAGTGATTTCTGTAACTCTCAATGAGACTTCTGCTTCTGTCGACAGGTGTTTTGGCCCACTCCACATGAGCAAACTTCTCCTGTCTCAGTTTTGGTTTCAAAGATCATTTATTTGAGATCATAGTAATAGAGATACTTCAATGCATTATTACATTTTGTGTCAATATTGGAAATATAGACAATGCCATTAGTTATTGCCAAAAAGAAAAAGAATAACAAGTACAACTGAGATCAATCCAGTAAATGAGTAGTAAATAGGCCTGCATAGTACACATTTATCAAATTATCATGTGAAGGTGTATCTAAGGTCCACAGAATTTGTTGATGACAACCAATGTTCCCATACTTTCTCAAAATTGACTAGCGAGTCAGTTCTTATTGCTGTCAATCGTTCACATAAGTCTTTTATTAACCCTATCTATGACAGCCTGAAGGCTGAGTGAAGATGAGCGCCATTTGAAGGCTACATGAATTCTCGCTGCTAGTAAAATAAATTGTGATAACTTAAATCTGGGGAACGATAGCCATGAAGGATTGTCGCCTAGTAAACAGTGTGAGAGTGTAGCGGGATAATTACAGCCCAGGGTCGTTGCGATTAAGGAACAGATCTGATCCCAGAAACACCTGATCACTGTACAGTTCCACCATATGTGTAGCATCGTGCTGTCCATGTCACACCCTCTGAGACATTTCGGGGAAACCTCTGGGTACATATGATGTAGCCTGGACGGCACCATGTACGTTCTATGCAAAATTTTTATAGAGGTCTCTGCCAGTGTGACCTGCCAAAAGCCCTTCGTAAGCGTTTGGGAGCGTTGATGCCACCTAGATATAAAAGATTCTGTACCCAAATCGCTTTCCCATGCCAACATATATGGGAGTTTTACCCCTTCTGGATGAATGTCGAGGAGCCCATATATTCTGGATAGTAGTCCCTGTTTATATAGGGAGTAAGCCATCGTTCTTTCAAAAGGGGCAAAATCTAGTTTCTGGGTGGTTCCTATCAATGACTGCAAAAAGAAGAATATCCTATTAACATTGAAGTGTTCCCCTGCGGGTGGGGAGTGTTTGTCTACAAAGTCGCCCTTTGGTTCCAGTTTTCCCCGTCGCAGAAATGTATGTAGGGAACAGAGATTCTTGTTAATCCACCAAGTGAAGGCGGTGTATTGCAGACCTGGGCGGAACAGTGGGTTACCAAATATCAGAGTCAATGGGGATGGGGCAGATTGTAGTTTATACTTAAAACTTACTGATCTCCAGAGGATCAATGAGTAGTGTGATAATAGGGATGTAGTGCGGATGAGCGGTGGTAACGAGGGTACCGTCCATATCAAGGCTGTCCAAGTATAGGGTGCCATGTCGGACATCTCTAGCGTGACCCAGAGTGGTTGTTTCTTCCTTTCTAAATGCGTTAAGAATAGTTGGGCCGGGGGGGCGTAGCCTGACCGGCAATGTAGAGAGTCGCATGGCGCAGAGCTCCTGGCTATAATCCTGCACTTTATTGTCTACCTGTCTCCTGCCTGGCCTCAAAGTGGACTGACACTGCTCAGAAGCCTCCCTAAACATTGGGTGATATTCCGGTCGCAGTATGACCCGTCAGAAGCAGAAGGAAAGTAGAGACACAGCGGCATGGACACGCCGAGTAAACAAAATGGTGCCGCACAAACTACCAAACTTTCTGATGTGGCGGCGAAGCTGGGGAAGTTTGCCCGTACCTCAGCTGCTGCAGTGAGTGATCCGGTGCCTGATGCTGAGATGTCCGGTGAGGGGAGTGGAATCCTTAGAAGCAGCCTCATATGCCTCGGTAACACAGCAGAAGGTGGGTCCAGAGTTGCCACCAGAAGTGGCGCCTATATCCGAACCTACCATAGCAGACGTGTAAAAAATGGTAGCGCACTGCAGCACAGCACTCACATCCCTAAATGCTAATGTGGGAGGCCTCATGGAGGAAGTTTTATTGATAAGGCAAGATATGCGGCAATTTAAGGAAAGAGTTGGAGAATTGGAGGGTCGCGTTAGTGACATGGAGGACCAGCTACCACCTGTCAAGAGAGACTTGCAGTGTGTTATATATAATGTGTCTCTGCTAATATCGAAATCAGATTATTTGGAGAACCGTCTGAGACGGAATAATGTGCGATTTATTGGGATCCCGAAACGCACTGAGGGCTCAGACCCTGTTTCTTTTATGGAAAAGTGGCTGGTGGACACTATTGGGAAGGATAAGCTACAGTATCCCCACTCTTTGCAATAGAGAGAGCACATCGGGTGCCATTTCGCCCTCCGCCTCCGGGGGAGCCTCCAAGACCTCTCCTGATAAAGCTTTTACACTACAGAGACCGGGACGCCATACTCAGAGCAGCCAGAAACAACCCGGACATCCAAATTGGTGATAGCCGTATCCTGATGTTCCCGGACTTCTCAGCCAAAATACAGAAGCGGAGAGCGAAATTTCTGGAGGTCAAGAAGCGATTGAGATTATTGCAGTGGCCTTATTCCATGTTATACCCGGCAAAGCTTCGGGTGGTGGTGAATGGATCAACACATATCTTTGAGGATCCGTCTGAGGCGTGTCAATGGCTGGACACTTATGAACATGACCGGCGTGGCAACAATACCTGAAGAGACGGTGATTCCTTTGATGGGACTGTTCTTGCTATACAAGTGTTCGTATATTAGTACCCCGCACTGAAAGTTATACCTTTGTGGGAGGTTTCTCTGTTTTCTTAAGGAGGGAGGGAGGATACATATGATGTCCTTTAACGGGATATGTTTAACAATATGTGGGCTTTTATGTGGTTGGGGGGGGGAGGATGGGTGGACTAATCCATTTACACATCCAGGTTGAAGCGCCTATGCTATTTGAGCAACTGCTTTGTCATCTGTGCCTATATCGTTAACTCAAGACGGTTAGGTTCACTTAGTATGTCTATAGTATACCCCTGTCTATTGCGTCTATAACTTGCAATATGGTTAGGGAAGTTAAGGGTCAGTTGGGGGGGGGGGGGGGGTAAAGGGGCAGGCTCTACTGTTAATGGGAGGTTCCTTTGGGGTTGTCGGCACTGGCTTCTATATCTACATATGAGTCACCATAATGTCGTCTGTTAAAATTCTTGCGTGGAATGCGAGAGGAATGTCACAGGCGTTTAAGCGAGCGGCTATCTTCCATCAGCACTCTGCCCTGCCTTTATGCTGGATGTTGAATAAGGCATTGGTATACATTTTGGCCAAAGAGTAATAAGCCACTCACCACGTCAAGGTCGCCTTAATGAGTGGTCCCTAACACTAGTTCCTACCTTTTATGGGCCATGACAGCCACACAAAGTCCAGGGAGCGCAGGTACAGCATGCACGCCAAGCACACTCTGCTTGGCGTGCATGCTGTACCTGCGCTCCCTGGACTTTGTGTGGCTGTCATGGCCCATAAAAGGTAGGAACTAGTGTTAGGGACCACTCATTAAGGCGACCTTGACGTGGTGAGTGGCTTATTACGCTTTGGCCAAAATGTACACCAATGCCTTATTCAACATCCAGCATAAAGGCAGGGCAGAGTGCTGGTTGCAGAGTACGATTGCATTTTGTGTTTTTGCGTTTGTATCTGTATTTCGCCATAGCAATCTGCACCTGCTAGGAGTTGTGCGGGCTGAATCCCCCATATTTTTTCTTTGTAGGCTATCTTCCATGCCTTGAAAGATATACAGCCGGCTATTCTGTGTTTATCCGAGACCCACTTGACTGCTGATAAGACGCATCTGATACATAAAGCATGGATGTGTTGTGAATTTCACTCTACATATTCCACGCATGCCAGAGGTGTTAATATTTTAGTGCATAGATCTGTTCTGTTTGTTGCCCAAGAGACATATATTAACGATGAAGGTAGATTTATATGTATAGATTGTCATATCTTTCAATTCAGGATTATTTTGGTAGCGGTGTACGTTCCCCCTCCATATTCAGCTGAAATTATGAGGTTGAATATTACATTTACATCTAAATTCCAGCTAGTCCCTATATTAATTGTAGGAGACTTTAATATGTGTATTGACAGTTCTTGGATAAACTCCATAATGGGCCAGGAACGTGCACAGCTACCCTTACTTCTTTGGCAAGACTGCTTTCGGAGGTGGAGTTGTGTGATATCTGGAGAACCCTAAACCCTGGTAGGCGTCAGTATTCATGCTACTCATCCTCACATAGCTCCCTATCCAGAATAGATTTAGCAATCGGATCCTCATCCTTAGTAACACTGACAAAGGAGATTTCATATTTGCCTCGTAGTATATCTGATCATTCCTCACTATTGATTGCCTTGGAAGTAGGAAGACTATGCGCTGCTCGACCTATCTGGCGACTAAATCCATTTTGGCTATCAATAGTGGATACAGGAACTGATATTTCTAGGGCCATTTCTGACTTTTTATCTATTAATGTGGGCTCGGCGTCGGTAGCTATAGTTTGGGATGCCCTAAAGGCATATGTCAGAGGGCTGTATATTAAACACATTAGCGTTAAAAAGTCTAAGAGCCGTATTCTGGATAGGGAGCTTTCTGATAGAGTTACGCAGTTAGAAGCTAGATTTGTGGATCAACCTACATCGACTAATGAGGCGCAGTGGAAGGAGGCTCAAAAGCTTCTGAAAGAACACATACAGACTAGGGCGGAGGATAAACGTCTATTTGTGACTCAGAGATATTTCGCTGGAGGACAAAGTGCGGGCCACTTGTTAGCTACTGTGACTAAAGCACAAAATGGTCCTTGTATAGCCTCAATTAGAGGAACTGGAGGGAGATTGGTGACGGGAGATGAGAACATCCTGGGAGAATTCTATACTCATTTTGGGGAGGTGTATAGGTCCAGATTGGTCACTAATGAGTCAGACAGATCCAATTATTTAAAGGGGATTAACATCCCTGTCTTATCTGAGGAAAATAAGTTGCTTCTTGATGAAGATATAACTCTGGAGGAACTGGAGATGGCGCTGAATTCCATCCCCAATGAAAAGGCGCCTGGTGGGGATGGTCTCCCTGGGGAATTCTATAAGAAACATGGGGAATTATTACTTCCACACCTGCTGGCGGTTTTTAAAGATGCGTATCGAGAGGGTAGGTTGCCCTGTTCTATGAGAGAGGCGATAGTAGTGGTGATACCCAAGCCCGGCAAGGACCCCTCTCTGGTAGACTCCTACAGGCCCATATCTCTCTAAAACTTCTGGCTAAAGTTCTGGCCAATCGTTTAAATAGGGTCATTCAGACTATAATCCACGATGATCAATCTGGATTTATGCCTGGAAAATCTATGGCTTTGAACCTTAGACGGTTATTCTTGAATCTTCAGCTGGAGGGAGGAGATGGACAGGATAGTAAGGCTGCGGTGGTCTCACTTGACGCTGCCAAAGCTTTTGACAGCGTCTAGTGGCGGTATTTGTGGGCTGTCATGTCTGAGATGGGCTTCGGTTCGGTTTTTTTAAAATGGGTCACGCTCTTATACTTTGAGCCCAGGGCCAGAATTAGAGTGAATGGTCAGTTATCACCTGCGATTGCTCTGGAAAGGGGGACGAGACAAGGCTGTCTGTTGTCTCCCTTATTATTTGCGATAGCAATAGAGCCATTAGCATGTCTTTTAAGATCTACACTGTTGGTGAGGGGGCTAGTGAGGGGTTCTATTGAAGAACGCGTATCTTTGTATGCGGATGATTTATGTAGGTGATCTAGCTGGTTCCATAGATTCTATAATCTCTACAATATCGCAATTTGGTGACCAATCTGGACTTCTCAAACTGGGATAAGTCGGTGATCCTCCCAGTATCTTCTCAAATGCAAGCCCGTCATGCTAATTTCTCTGAGCTCAAGGTGGTGCAATTGTTTAAATATCTTGGAGTGATAGTGTCGATGAACCCTGCAGATTATATTTCTAATAATCTACTACCTTTAATGGGAAAGTTTAAAAGTAAGATTGCCACATGGCATAAACTGCCTTTATCATTGGTAGGTAGAGGGAACTTATAGAAAATGATCCTAATGCCTCAGCTGCTATATATTTTGCACAATTCTCCTATATGGATCCCTGCGCATTATTTTCATAAATTACAACAAATGTTGCGGTTTTTTATATGGAAAAATAATAGAGGCAGGATCAGATACGAAGTATTGCAGAGGAATAAAGATGCAGGTGGTCTGGCCTTGCCTAATCCTATGTTATACTTCTTGTCAGCCCAATTACAGCATTTTAAGGGGTGGGGAGTGTTAGGTGACCTGGGAGGGAAAAATGGCAGACTGAAGGGATGGGCATCGAATAGATCTCCCCCATTAGCAGCTATAGAAGGAGAGGTAAAAGGAGAAATGGGGTGTATTCCGACTTTACAGCTCATGAGGAAGGTATGGAGCGAGGCGAAAAAACTATTTTAGGAATAAAGGGATTAATTAATATCTCGCCCTTATGGCATAATTCTATGCTCCATGAATTGGGTGGCCTGAATGGATTCTCCCAGTGGAATAATAAAGGCATATGGAACCTAGGGCATATTTGTTCTAATGGGATCCTAAAGCAATACCAGCAGCTGATGTTTTTACATAAAATAGGCTGTAGAGATAGTCCGGCTTGTCCAAAATGTGGAAGTGCTGAGGCGGATCTACTACATATGTTGTGGGTTTGTCCTTCACTGAAATCGTACTGGAAGGCTGTACTACACCTTGTAAACAAAGTATATAGTGCTAGTCTTACCCTAAACCCTAAGTTGTGCCTATTGGGTATTATGCCAGAAGATAACTTGCAATCTGCTGTAGTCACTGGAATAGGGAGAATGCTATACCAAGCAAGGAAAATGTTGGCGGCAAAATGGATTCAGCCAGTGCCTCCAGATATCTCAGAATACGTCGCTAGACTAAATATGATAATTCGCCTAGAAAGGGGGATTTATCAAAAAAGGAAGAATTTGTCCAAATTTGAGGCGATATGGGGAAGTTGGATCGATAAATCTGGATGCTGTAGCTCTTGGTTGGTGCTTACAAGAAAAAAAAAAAAGAATAGTTGGGCCAATCTTGCAGCTCTGTAGTATTTCAGTAAATCTGGAACTGATAAGCCCCCCTGTGCTTTGTGCCTACACATAGTTGATTTAGGTATGCGTGGTTTCTTATTAGCGCAAATGAACTTCATGATGTCCCTCTGTATGGTCTTTAAATCGGCTGAGGGAACAGGGACAGGGAGGGTCCTAAACAGGTATAAATGTCTCCGAAGGACTACCATTTTAATTATGTGAATCCTGCTGACCCATGAAACTGGTAAAGAGCCCCGAGATTTCAAGCCCTGTTTGATTTTACGTTACATCTGGGGAAAGTTAGTTCTATATACCAGGTCAATTTTGGTTGGTAACAGCGTCCCTAGATATGAGATATAATGTGGCTTGTGCTGAAAGGGGAAATTTCTTAGCAATAGCTCTTTTGTTTGTGGGGAAACATTGCAGAGGAGTAATTCCGACTTGCTGTGATTAATTTTAAGGCCAGATACCTCTGAAAAGGTTTGCAGTATATGCAGCAGATTTGGGAAGGACATGATGGGATTGGTAACGGACATAAGTAGGTAGGTAGTAGTAGATTCAAGACCTTTCTAATATTGTCAGGTGCTTCTCTCCCAGGTATAAACCCCACCTGGTCCTTGTGTATAAGATCTGGTAAGGTGGTGTTTAACCGACGGGCTAAGATGGATGTAAATATTTTGTTGTCTAGATTAAGGAGGGATATGGGTCTGTAGTTGGAAGGATTCGGAGGGTCCTTGTTGGGTTTAGGAATAACTCCAATATTGGCCTGTAAAAATTCTGCTGGGGGGTATGTCCTTGTAGAAGGAGGTTGCAATAATTGGCAATATGTGTGGAAAGTAAGGGGCGAATTTTTTAAAATATAGCGCCGAGAAGCCATCAGGGCCGGGGGCTTTACCTATCTTTAGGTTGTTTATAGTGTATTTAACTTCATCATTGGATATCGGTCTGCCTAAATCTGACAAAGTCTCTGACGTTATCCGGGGAATTGGGACCGTTGATAAAAAGTTCTGTATGTGGGAATCGGAGGGGGAGTTGGGGGTGGAGTATAATTTCTGATAAAAGAAGTAAAACATGTAAAGTATAGTATCTGGGTACGTAGCTGAAAAACCTGGTTTATTTTCTGTTTTGCCTTAAAGAGGACCTTTCACCTGTAAAAACAATGTGAACTAAGTATGCTGACATGGAGAGCGGCGCCCGGGGATCTCACTGCACTTACTATTATCCCCGAGCGCTGGTCCGTTCTCCCGTTATGCCCTCCGGTATCTTCGCTCTGTAAGTTATAGTAGGCGGTGCCTGCCCTTGTCCTGGGGCCTTCTCTGTATTGTTAGAAAGGATGGCGTTTAGTTGCAATTTAGTGTCTTTAATGGCTTTTAGCAGATATAGAGAAGGGGATCTCGGATGTGCCCATACTAATCTTTCAAGTTTAGCTTCTAAAGCTCTTTGAGCTTCAGTACGATCTCGCTTCATATGTGAGGCTACACCAATAAGTTTCCCCCTCATAAAGGCTTTGTGGGTTAGCCACGCTATCATAGGGTCAGAGTCGGCTGTAACATTATCCCTAAAAAAATTCGGGATGTCTGTTTGAAGCTGATAAACCAGTCCAGAGCGTGTCAGTAAGGACTAATTTAGTCTCCACGTATAAGCCAAAGAGGTACGGTCAGCCCTAGCTATCTCGGTCAACACTATGTCATGGTCCGACCAGGAAGAGAGGATGTGTCTAGAGTATGAGACATAGGGGAGAAGAGCCGTGGAGGTGAATATCATGTCGATGCGCGTATATAACTGATGTATAGGATGAGTCATATGTGTAACTCTTTTGTGGCCCATTATGTTCCCTCCACGTCTCAGCTAAGTTTAAGGACTCTAAAACCTTTTGAATCTTGATTTTGTGTGAGCGTGGACGTGGCTGGGTGGGAGGGACGAACGGTATAATATAGGGTTAATAGTGATGTTATAGTCCCCACACCAAATGATCTTATGATATGTGAGGGATTGATACTGGATCCTCATTAGGTGCATACACATTGACAAGACAAAATGTTTCCTCCCGGTATGTTCCCAACAGAATAACAAATCTCCCATTTGGGTCGAAGATCGATTGCGTCACTGACATCGGGAAACATTTTTTTTAACAACGTTATCACACCCCTGCTTTTTGATTGAAAGGTAGATGAAAAAAACCTAGAGTACTGTGGGTGGAAGAATTTCGGATGGGACCCAGGTGTATAGTGCGACTCCTGTAGACAAAGGACATCAGGTTTATGTTTCAGATACGCAGCAAATGCCGCTTTTCGTTTTCTAGGCGAGTTTAAGCTCCACATTATGGGACCAAATTTTATACATAACCGATTTAATATGAGAGGTTCAAGTGTGTGCTGAAGAAAGGGACGTCCTCTATCTTAGGAGCCTCTATCTTAGGAACAGAAGTCATTAAACAAAACAGCTAACAATAAAACAGGTGCATAAATTGCATGGTATAGCAAGAGCTGAACCAAGTCAGCAGATAATGACGGGTTGGGTTAGAGGAAGTCTCACCCAAAAATGGCGCGAATCTCTGTCTCCATCAACCCTCTTAGTTGAGGCAGCATGAAAGTCCACTAAGCCAAATCCCTGATATCGGACTCCAAAAAACAGTGGGGTAAGGCCACTAATAAAAAACTTATAGCAGAAACAAAGCTTTGCAACAAAAAAAAAATAAAAAATGGTAACACTTACGTCTCATTATGATGATGGTACTTTAGCATCGGTCCAGCATATCGGTCATGCCACGCCGGTCTCGGCAGTTTAGGATCTGGGTGAGTGGCTCGCAGAGCCTGATGTGGGTACCACCTTGGTCCAGATCTTAGCTGGTCTTTGAGGCTTGGCAGCAGCCTCCGGTCCGTCTCGGTGTTCATGCGGTATTCCTGCACGCTGCAAAGTCTCTAAACCCTCTCATAGCGATCAAACTGTATGGTTCCAAGAGTTGAGTTGGAAAGAGAGTGCGAAGGGAAAGCCAATCTGTATTTCACTTGTGCCTTCTGCAATGCTTGAGTCACCGGTCTCAGCTCTCGTCGTCGACGGAGGGTAGATGGCGCGAGGTCCGCATACAAGTGCACAGACGAAGGTAGGCCCGGCAGCTCCGAGATGTTTCTGGCTGCAGCCAAGATCAGGTCCCTGACCTCAGGGTGATGAAATTTTAGGACCACATCCCTTAGTAGATCATTTGAGCGGGGTTTCCTCAAATCCCTGTGTACCCTGTCCATTTTCAGGCGGCTTTGCTCCTCTTGTGGTAGGAGGGCCGTGAATAGTGCTGTCATGGTGGATATAATTCCGGCAGACCCCTTACACGGAGGTTTCCTCTGCGGAACCAGTTTTCAAGGTCCTCTATCTTGGACTCGAGCGCCTCCAGTTGTGCAGTGTGCGAGTCAGTGTCTGTTCTGTCGGAGCCCAGCGCGTCCTCAATATCATCATTGCGGGACTCCAGATCAGAGACCCGTTGCCCCAAGTCCTGGATCTGACGTGTAAACTCTGCCACTGCTTGTGAGAGTTCTGTACGAAACAGAGCAGCGATGTTAGCAAAGAGTTCTGCCTGACCTTGTTGGTCTTGTGGGTCCGGCATGCAGCCGCTGGTAGTGGAGGAGGCGGGGCTAGCTGGAGCTGGAGAGGGGTCCGCCATTGCTGAGCGCCCAGTACTTCTAAAGAGTTCAGGTAAAGTCTGTGATGGCGCCGGTTTACTCATCGTTCTTCACTTCCCTCTGTTGCGGGACATTCTTAGGTTGTCAGTCACCAGTTTTGAAGGCTTGTGGAGCCGGTAAAGCGGCGCTTGTAGAGGGATTAGATCGGCTTGTGGCACGGAGCTCAGAGAAGCATGTCCTCCTCCTCGGGCTGCGCGCATGCGCCCCTCTGTCTCCGTTTTGAAGGGTGTCTTCTTCAAACTGCATGTTTCAGCTCTTTTTCACAGATGTTCAATAGGAATTAGATTAGGGCTCATAGAAGGCAACTTCAGAATAGCCCAAAACTTTGCTCTTAGCCATTCGTGGATGTTTTTAGCTGTGTGTTTTGGTCATTTTCCTGCTGGAGGACCCATGACCTTTGACTGACACCAATCTTTGTGATACCGGGCAGCACATTTCGGTCCAGAATGTCTTTATAGTGTCGAGATTTAATTGTGCCCTGCACTGATTCAAGGCAGATGCAATAAAGCAGCCCCAAAACATAACTGAGTCTCCTCCATGTTTCACAGTAGGTACAATATTATTTTCTTTTTATGCTTCATTTTTGCATCTGTGAACATAGAGCTGATGTAACTTCCCAAAAAGCTGCAGTTTTTTCTTATCTGTCCAAAGGCCATTCTCACCAAAGCTTTGTGGTTGTCAATATGCACTTTGGCAAATTCTAGACTTGTTTTTGTAAGATTTGCTTCCAACAGTGGTTTTCTCCTTGGTTGTCTTCCAATAAGTCCACTTTGTCACACTGGTGGTCCATGCCCACCGCTGTCTTGCTGTCATGACCAGGCGCAGATGTCGCTCTACTCTCCTTGTGTGATTTTAGGACTGGTGCTTAGTAAACTGTCCTTCAGCACTGCAAGTGTTAGTCCTTTCCTTGTGCACTGAGCCCAGCTGTTGGTTAAAGAGCTTGTCAACCTTCCTACTTAGCTGGGCTGTGGATCCACCTCCTCGCCTGAGCTTTGAGGTTTCTACTTGCTAGTAACCAGAGATATTGCGAACATAAAATTTTCCGTTCGCGAACGGCGAATGCGAATTTTTGCAAAAATGTTCGCGAACCACCATAGACTTTAATAGGCAGGCAAATTTTAAAACCCACAGGGACTCTTTCTGGCCACAATAGTGATGGAAAAGTTTTTCAAGGGGACTAACACCTGGACTGTGGAGTGCCGGAGGGGGATCTATGGCAAAACTCCCATGGAAAATTACGTAGTTGACGCAGAGTCGGGTTTTAATCCATAAAGGGCATAAATCGCCTAACATTCCTAAATTGTTTGGAATAACGTGCTTTAAAACATCCAGTGTGTGTATACGATCAGGTATGATGTTGTATCGATCAGGTAGTGCAAGGGTTACGCCCGCTTTACAGTGACAGACCAAACTCTGACAGACCAAACTCCCCGTTTAATGCACCGCAAACAACCGCAAACAGTCCATTTGCACAAGGTTCCTTGTCCTCACTTACGTCATTAAAGGTCTCTTCCTCCACCCAGCCACGTACAACACCAAGGGTCCCTGAAAGGTGACAACAAGCCCCCTGGGACGCCTGCTGTGGTTGGTCTTCCACCTCCTCAAAGCCACCTTCCTCCACTGACTCCTCTTCTTCAGACTCCTTTCTCTGCGTTGCCGCAGGTCCAGCAATCGACGACAACAAGGCTGCTTCTGGTGGTGATGGTGATCACAACTCTTCCCCTTCATGCTCATCTACGGCCTGATCCAGCACTCTTCGCAGGGGCCGCTCCAGAAAAAACGCATATGGGATGATGGGATGAGGTTGATGATGTTGCCTTGGGTTTGACTGATCAGGTTTGTCACCTCCGCAAAAAGACGCATGAGCCTACAGCCATTGTGCATGAGCGTTCAGTAACGCGGCCCAAAAATACTCAGCTCCGCAGAGGCTGTCCTTTTTTTTTTTTATTTTTTTATAAAAAAAAAATCTGTTTTTAACAGTTTAATCTCTGTTTTGTCCCCTATCAGGGGCCGGTGTATGGAATAGATTTTAGGAACCGGGAGATGGAAAAATATGCTTGGTTGGTCCTCTTACTTTCAATTTGGGGCACTGCGCGAACGGCTTGCAATGTACTGTGCCACCAGATATGAGTGGTGTGTTTAAGTAGTACTATTCCTATCAGTTTAATCCCTGTTACGTCCCCTATCAGGGGATGTGTATGGAATAGATTTTAGGAATCGGGAGATGGAAAAAGATGCTTGGTCGGTCCTCTTACTTCCAATTTGGGGCACTGCGCGTGCGCCGTGCAATGTACTATGCAATCCCAATATGAGTGGTACTATATGTTAAGTAGTACTATTCCTATCAGTTTAATCCCTGTTACGTCCCCTATCAGGGGACGTGTATGGAATAGATTTTAGAAACCGGGAGATGGAAAAAGATGCTTGGTTGGTCCTCTTACTTCCAATTTGGGGCACTGCGCGTACGGCTTGCAATGTACTGTACCACCAGATATGAGTGGTGTGTTTAAGTAGTACTATTCCTATCAGTTTAATCCCTGTTACGTCCCCGATCAGGGGACGTGTATGGAATAGATTTTAGGAACCAGGAAATGGAAAATGATGCTTCGTATGTCCTCTTACTACCAATTTGGGTCACTGTGCGTGCGCTGTGCAATGTACTATGCAATCCCAATATGAGTGGTATTCTAAGTAGTACTATTCCTATCAGTTTAATCCCTGTTCCATTCCCCTATCAGGGGCTGGTCTATGGAATAGATTTTGGGAACCGGGAGATGGAAAAAGATGCTTGGTTGGTCCTCCTACTTCCAATTTGGGGCACTGCGCGTGCGCCGTGCAATGTACTGTGCCACCAGATATGAGTGGTGTGTTAAGTAGTACTATTCCTATCAGTTTAATCCCTGTTACGTCCCCTATCAGGGGACGTGTATGGAATAGACTTTAGACAACCGCAAAGAGTTGTCAATAGTTGACACACTCATGACATAAATTTTATTCCTCTATGCGTCAATCTTGGTGTAGTGATGACTGTGCTCGTGCGCACGTTTGGGAGATTGCAGGCGATGTTTTTTTTTTCAAAGCCTATGGTCGTGCTGAGGTAGTTCAGTGACGGTTAAGTGACCCAGAAAACAATGATTCTGCAGTTTGGGCCCATTGTTGGCCTAGTAGGCGTTAATGATCACCTAAGGGTACTTTCACACTTGCGTTTTTCTTTTCCGGCATAGAGTTCCGTCACAGGGGCTCTATACCGGAAAAGAACTGATCAGTTGTATCCCCATGCATTCTGAATGGAGAGTAATCCGTTCAGTTTGCATCAAGATGTCTTCAGTTCAGTCGTTTTGACTGATCAGGCAAAAGAGAAAACCGTAGCATGCTACGGTTTTCTCTCCGGGGAAAAAAACTGAAGACTTGCCTGAACGCCGGATCCGGCATTTTTTCCCATATGAATGTATTAGCGCCGGATCCGGCATTCAGAATACCGGAATGCAGGATCCGTCGTTCCGGCATGCGCAGATCGGTAAAAATGAGAAAAATGTACAAGACGGATCCGTCGGTCCGCATGACAAGCGGAGAGACGGATCCGTCCTTGCAATGCATTTGTGAGACGGATCCGCATCCGGATCCATCTCACAAATGCTTTCAGTCAGTGGCAGATCGGCGGATCCGGCGGCCAGTTCGGACGACGGAACTGCCCGCCGGATCACACTGCCGCAAGTGTGAAAGTAGTCACAAAGAAAATGTATGTTTTTTTTAAATGCAAAATTATCCAGCCGATCGCTTTTAGTCTGTTCACAATGAAGCAACGACCTTATCATCTGGGGTGTGCCAACATTGCCATTGCCAAAACACTCATAGAGGTGGTCGCTTCATTGTGATACGCAAGCCCCTTCATCACAACAAGGTAACGATCACGAAGGGGAATTGACACATGTATGTGCCTTTTTTTGTTTTGTTTTTGCAGCCACAGTGCAGCACCAGAGGCCAGAAAAATGAGGCATGTACAAATGCCTGAAAAACTAGGCATTGTTGCAGCCGCTGCTGTAGCAGCGGCCAGAAAAATGTATGTTTTCCAGGCAGAAAGTGCCCTAAAACATTGCGGCTTGAACCCTAGTTGGTGGCGGATAAGTCATGCAAGTCATCCGGCATGCAGAGATAAAATACAGCTGCGTGTGGACCATTTTTAGCCCAAGGCAGCTCATCTCATCAGGCCTTTTTTAGTCAGATGTATCACCCACTGTCAGTCCCTTCGGGATCCATGCCTCATTCATCTTAATAAAGGTGAGGTAATCTAGACTTTTGACCTAGGCGACTTCTCTTCTCAGTGACAATACCTCCTGCTGCACTGAAGGTCCTTTCTGACAGGACACTTGAAGCGGGGCAGGCCAGAAGTTCTATCGCAAATTGGAATAGCTCAGGCCACAGGTCAAGCCTGCACACTTAGTAGTCAAGGGGTTCATCGCTCCTCAGAGTGTTGATATCTGCAGTTAAGACAAGGTAGTCTGCTACCGGTCGGTCGAGTCGTTCTCTGAGGGTGGACTCCGAAGGGCTGTGGCGATGCGTAGGACTTAAAAAGCTCTGCATGTCCTCCATCAACAACACGTCTGTAAAGCGTCCTGTCCTTGCCGGCGTGGTCGTGGTAGGAGGAGTATTACTTTCACCTCTTCCCCTGTTAGATTCCCATTGTGACATCACCCTTATACGCTGTGTAAAGCATACTTTTTTAATTTATTGTGGAACTGCTGCATCCTTTTCGACTTCCGGTAATTCGGTTACATTTTAGGCATTTTCTGCTTATACCGGTGGTCTAGTAGCATGGCCACCCAGTACAAGTCGTTCTCCTTCAGCCTTTTTATACGAGGATCCCTCAACAGGCACGACAGCATGAAAGACCCCATTTGCACAAAGTTGGATGCCGAGCTACTCATGTGCAGTTCCTCGTCCTCACTGAAGGTCTGTTCTTCCCCCCCAGCCACGTACAACACCACGGGTACCAGATAGGTGACAACGAGCACCCTGGGATGCCTGCTGTGGTTGGTCTTCCTCCTCCTCAAAGCCACATTCCTCCTCAGACTCCTCTTCCAGCGTTGCCGCAGGTCCAGCAAGCGATGCTGATAAGGCTGTTTCTGGTGGTGATGGTGACCACAACTCTTCCTCTTCCTCTTCACGCTCATCTACGGCCTGATCCAGCACTCTTCGCAGGGCACGCTCCAGGAAGAAAACAAATGGGATGATGTCGCTGATGGTGCCTTCAGTGTGACTGACTAGGTTTGTCACCTCCTCAAAAGGACGCATGAGCCTACAGGCATTGCGCATGAGCGTTCAGTAACGTGGCAAAAAAATTCCCAGCTCCGCAGAGGCTGTCCTAGCACCCCAGTCATACAAATACTCATTGACTGCTTTTTCTTGTTGGAGCAGGCGGTCAAACATTAGGAGTGTTGAATTCCAACGTGTCGGGCTGTCGCAAATCAAGCGCCTCACTGACATGTTATTTCGCTGCTAAATATCTGAAAAGTGCGCCATGGCCGTGTAGGAACACCTGAAATGGCCACACACCTTCCTAGCCTGCTTGAGGATGTCCTGTAAGCCTGGGTACTAATACAAAAAGCGTTGTACGATCACATTACACACATGTGCCATGCACGGCACATTTGTCAACTTGCCCAAATTCAATGCCGCCAACAAATTGCTTCCGTTGTCACACACCACTTTGCCGATCTCCAGTTGGTGCGGAGTCAGCCACTGATCCACCTGTGCGTTCAAGGCGGACAGGAGTGCTGGTCCAGTGTGACTCTCTGCTTTCAGGCAAGTCAACCCCAAGACGGTGTGACACTGTTGTATCCGGAATGTGGAATAGCCCTTGGGGAGCTGGGGGTGTGCAGTAGATGTGGAGCAGGACGCAGCAGCAAAAGAGGACTCAGCCAAAGAGGTTAGCGAAGAGGATAGAGTAGGAGGAGTAGAGGAGGTGGCAGCAGGCCTGCCTGCAAGTCGTGGCGGTGTCACCAACTCCTCTGCATAGCCACGCATTCCATGCTTGGTAGCCGTCAGCAGGTTTACCCAATGCGCAGTGTAGGTGATATACCTGCCCTGACCGTGCTTTGCAGACCAGGTATCAGTGGTCAGATGGACCCTTGCCCCAACACTGTGTGCCAGACGTGCCATGACTTACTTTTGCACAATCGAGTACAGGTTGGGGATTGCCTTTTGTGAAAAGAAATTTCGGCCGGGTACCTTCCACTGCGGTGTCCCAATAGCTACACATTTTTGGAAGGCCTCAGACTCCATCAGCTTGTATGGTAAAAGCTGGCGGGCTAAGAGTTCAGACAAGCCAGCTTTCAGATGCCGGGCAAGGGGGTGACTCTGTGACATTGGCTTCTTACGCTCAAACATGTCCTTGACAGACACCTGACTGTGGGCAGATGAGCAGGAACTGCTCAAGGCGAGAGGCGGAGTGGAGGGTGGTTGAGAGGGGGCAAGGAGGACAGCAGTGGTTGACGTGGCTGAAGATGCTGGACCAGGAGGACGATGGTGGCTTTGAGTTTGTGTGCTGCTTGTACTCGTCATCATGTGTTGATCCCATTGGCGTTTGTGATGTGAGATCATGTGCCTTCGCAAAGCAGTTGTACCTAGGTGGGTGTTGGACTTCCTACAACTCAGTTTCTTTTGGCACAGGTTGCAAATGGCATCGCTGTTATCAAAGGCAGACACACAAAAAAAAATGCCACACTGCTGAGCTTTGCAATGACGGCATTCTGGTGGTGGCAACAGCATGCGTTGATTGGCGTGCTGTCTGGCTGAACCCAGGTGCCAATACATGCTGTCTGACTGTGCCACTAGCTCCTTGCGACGACCTCCCCCTGCTTCCAACTCGTCTCCTCCTTCTCTCTGTCTCCCCATCTGAACTTTCCCCCTGTTCTTTTTATCTTCGAGGGGGCACCCACGTGACATCCACGGACACATCGGCATCATCAACCGCTTCACTTGTATCTGACAACTGGGCAAAGGAAGCGGCAGCAGGTACAACATCATCATCATCACACCGTACGTCCATGTGTGTAATGCTGCCTGACTGAAACATATCCCTGTTATCTACATCCTCTGGCAATAATGGTTGTGCATCACTGATTTCTTCCAACTGATGTGTAAATAACTCCTCTGACAGATCAAGTGAAACAGCTGTGGTGCTAGTGTTGGTGGTGGCGGTAGGTGGGCGAGTGGTAACTTGAGAGGTGCCCGAAGCTGAGCTGGAGGAGGATGGTGCGTCAAGGTTCCGAGCGGAAGCTGTAGAAGATTGGGTGTCCTGTGTTAGCCAGTCAACTATGTCCTCAGAACTTTTCGAGTTCAGGGTACGTGGCCTCTGAACACTGGGCATTATTCTAGGGCCAAAGGGAATCACAACACCACTACCATGACAGCCCCTGCGGGGTGGCCTGCCTTTGCCTGTCATTTTTTTTTTTAGATTAGTTTAGTTGTTTAGTTGTCTATGCGTGCAAGCTACTGTGACACCAGATATGAGTGGCACTGTGCACTGGCAGTAGTTGGCAGAGTAGACGCTGTTGGCCTGACACACACGCTTGCAGACAACTAACTGCTATTATATTGCAGTCAAAATAATATTTTTTATTATTTAAATGCAAGCTACTGTGACACCAGATATGAGTGGCACTGGCAGAAGTTGGCAGAGTAGACGCTGTAGGCCTAACACACACGCTTGAATGCAACTAACTGCAATTATATTACAGTCAAAAAAGTTTTTGATTTTTTTAAATGCAAGCTACTGTAACACACACACTTGCAGACAACTACCTGCTATTATATTACAGTCACATTTTATTTTTTTATTTTTTAAATGTAAGCTACTGTGACACCAGATATGAGTGGCACTGGCAGAAGTTGGCAGAGTAGACGCTGTAGGCTTAACACACACACACTTGCAGACAACTAACTGCTATTATATTACAGTCAAAATTATATATTTTTTTAATGCAAGCTACTGTGACACCAGTTATGAGTGGCACTGGTGGTACTGTACACTGGCAGTAGTTGGCACAGTACACGCTGTAGGCCTGACACACACGCTTGCAGGCAACTAACTGCAATTACATTACAGTCAAAAAAGTTTTTTGTTTTTTTTATGCAAGCTACTGTGACACCAGATATGAGTGGTGGCACTGGGCAAGTGGGCACAGTATACGCTGTGAGCCTGACACACACACTGGCAGGAAACTGCAATTAGATTACAGAGGAAAAAACAAAAAGCAGACTGATGTACTAGCCCTAAAAATGGCTTTTTGGGGTGCTGTCAGGATGCTGTCCTTACAGCAGAGATCAAATGAGTCTTCCAGGACTAGAGTGGACACTGAATACACTGGCCTAGCTATCGATTCCCCTATTAAATCAGCAGCAGCTACACTGTCCCTCCTCTCACTAAGATTGCAGCTTCCGAATGAATCTAAAATTGATGCTGTCCAGGAGGTGGGAGGGTCTGGGAGGGAGGGTCTGCTGCTGATTGGCTGGAATGTGTCTGCTGACTGTGAGGTACAGGTTCAAAGTTTGCTCAATGATGACAAATAGGGGAGGACCGAACATCGCATATGTTCGCCTGCCGCGGCGAACAAGCAATGTTCGCCGGGAACTGTTTGCCGGCGAATAGTTCGGGACATCTCTACTAGTAACCAGTGAAGGTGATCTTGTCTGAATGTCTGTTTACCGTACCTTGTCTGTCTACTGACTCTGCTCCTTGTTGCCTGCCCCAAACTTGGAACTGTGACCTGAATTGCGCTTGTACTCAGCCGACCCTGACCTTAGAATTGCTATTTGAAATACCCAAGTACTCAGCCTGCCCTGACTATTGGACTGTGTTCAAACTACGCCTTTAACCTGAGTACTTGGTACTTCGCACCAGTGTCTCTGAGCCCCTTGGGTCAGCAGCCAACTACACAAAGACTACTTCAGGAGGTAGCGGCCTGGCTAGTTCCCTGCGGCGAAGACCAGATCCCTGTACAGTGGTTTAAGGGTGAATACCAGGGAAGCATCAGGTCTACACCCACTGCTGGTTACACCTTGCGGTTCACCTCTAATCTCTTTAGAAGTTGTTCTGGGCTCTGGTTACCAGTTATATTATCCATCTCTTCAATTTGTCATTAATTTTCCTCTTGCTGCCACATTGAATAATATGTGCAGACTGCAGTTGTATTAACAGGAACATCAAGCTGTTTGGAGATGATGTTATAGCCTTTACCTTTAACATGTTTGTCTACAATTTTGTTTCTTATCTCCTGAGACAACTCTCTCCTTAGCTTTCTTTGTCCAGCTTTAGCATGGTACACATCATGTTACCAAACAGTGCAGTGACTTCTCTTCACTCTTTAAATAGGCAGACTAACTCCCTACAAGTTTGAAGACACCTGTGATGCTGATTACATGATGGACCTTAGTTTAACATGTCCCTATGGTCAAATTATGTTCAATGTTTTCTAGGGTTACCATCATTTTTGTCAGGCCAGTTACATTAGTTCATTTTTTAAAATTATTCAGTTGAACTACAATTTAAATGCAGTGTCTAATTAGCATTAGCTGATTTTCAGTAAATTTTAATTTATCATTCCTTTTGTCAAGTTATTTCACTGACATATATGTATGTGTGTATGTTATATATATATATACTGTAGGAGAGTTCAAGGGATGATTGTGGATGATAGATATGTGTCACCGAGGTTCCTGGCCTTGGTGAAGTAAGAGCTGTTTTCATGTGTTAGCAGCAGTTGCTGTTTGACACGTTGCTATTTAGTATTGCTGTAATAGCTGATCAGGGATGGCTCTTACTGGGAGTAGTCAAAGTGGTGGGTGGGTGACTACTCCCCATGTTCCAGGTTGGGTTTTGGGGGTATAAAACACAGGCAGCACTGTCAGGTGGGGTGGATTACTCCTCTCTGACAGTGGAGCTCTGTCACTCTCTGTGTTGGGAACACCAAAAAACGACGATGCTGTTTATATAAAAAATAAATACTGTTATTGAATTACATAGAACAATAAATATCACGGTTAGTCAAAAGGGATAAGATGTGAAGAAGTGAGCCTCTAGAAAAGGGCTCAACAATGTGGAGAATCGCACTTGAGGGGAATTGCACCTTGAGCAGCCACAGTTGCCAAAATGATAAAGAGTCGGATGACCATGGAATAAGTAATAGATAGTGATGACAATACAACATCACATCAAACATTTAACATGACTATCCAAAATATCCTTACATCCTCCACAATCTAAGACTCAGATAAAGTGTCAGACTGTGGCTGTGTAATGATATGACTGATGACTAATAACTACTAAATAGTTAAATAATTTTGCCTGTCCAAACAATATATGAGTCTCACATTACATACCCGTATTGCTGCTGCTCTCTGTGACAATGGATCCCCAAATGCCTCAACCTCGACACGTGTTTCGCCACGTAGGCTTCGTCAGGAAGGCCTCCTGACGAAGCCTACGTGGCGAAACACGTGTATAGTGGAAGCAGGGGAAACGGCAACTATAGGGCCCCTAACTCGGAAGGGGCTCGCTCAGGGGGAGGAGTATAACAGGTTATTGTGAACAGCAATATTATACAATGATAGTATATACAGCGACATAACATACTGTATATATTTGTAGGAAAAGGACGGCTGCCAGGCCTGGTCTGAAAGAGCGATCCTAACAAGTTGAAGGAGTGGGGATTGCACAAGATAAGGAGGGTGCGAAGAAGTTGTTGTTGTTGTGGGGGGGGGGGGGGCATTCAAAAAGAGTGGTTTTCAGTGGCTGAGATCGGGAGACTAGTTAGGGTTGAGGGAAAGCTGAATGGAGCAGAGATATTCTTAATGAGAACCTGATCCAAAGTGCTCTGGACCTCAGTCTTGGTCAGTGGTACACCTTCCAACAAGACAATGAACCTAAACACCCAAACAAGACAACACAAGAGTGGCTTAGGGACAACTCTGTGAATGTCCTTGAGTGAGCCAGCCAGAGACCTGACTTGAACCATATGAAACATCTCTGGAGAGACCTGAAAATGGCTGTCCACTTATGGTCCCCATCCAACCTGACAGAGCTTGAGAGGATCTGCAGAGTGACAGGAAAACCACAATTCCAGGTGTGCAAACCTTGTGGCATTATTACAAGGTTCTTTGCAAATGTATTGTATTAACCTGCATACATGTGAATACTTTAAGCAGCTTGTCTTATAATTCAGCAATATGTGGAGTAAGCTTCGGTTCGGTGGTCAGATGGTTAGAGCATTCTGATTTTCTTTTACTGTTGTTTTGCTCATAAAGGGGTTGTCTCTCTAACATGAGCATTGGAGCATTTCATGCTCCAATGCTCTATATTGCCCTGTGCTGGGGCAGTGGTTTTTTTGTTTATATTTTTACACTGCTAGGCGGAGGCTTCCACCTTGCAGTAATGGGCGGGCTTTAGCTTTGTCCTAGTGCTGCCGCCTAGCTTTTCCCCACGGAGAGCCCAGTACTTTACCGGATCTCAAAAAAAAACTTATCGTGCCGGGCAAAGGTGTGCATCAGAGCATTAAATGCGCCGATGCTCATATCAGGGAGGTTGCCTTGGTGAAAATGGGGATATGTCCGGGTTCAGCTCTGAACCCGGATAACCCCTTATATTTAGAGTTTAATTCACTGTTTAGGTGTTGCTGGCTGTTCCAACTTTGAAGTTTTCCTCCCAAGTGATGATAATGGGTAAAATAGTAATCATGAAAGTAAATGTATGGAGAAAAAAAATGCATGCAGTTTTTACATGCTACAGTATTTCAATACAAGTAGTTCTAGGAATATTTCCTGAAATTTTTCCTTTTAAAGGTATTTTCTAGGATTTTTTAAAGGGGTTTTCCGGAACCTCTGCAGATCAGCTGTATGAGAAGGCAGTGGAGCTCCTAGTGTGATTGTTAATGATGCATGCAGTATAGAAATGTAATACATAGTTTGCATTCATTGTCCTGTTTTTATTCTGATGTATCTCTACATCTTGTCTTTAATAAGTCAAATATCTTTCAGGTTCCTCAGCATCTAAACGGGGAAATTATAACATAGGTAGGTATATACAGTAGTAATGCTCATTTAGACAAGTAACCAGTTCTCCTTTAGACCTTCACTAGCAAGCTTTATGGCTCAAGCACAGAACCTGTATGGCTTTGTGCAATCTCAGTGATGTACAGAACCATCAAACTGGCACCAATAGAATATTTTGGGACCCTACTATATTTTCCTGTGCTGCCAATGGACACAAAGTATGAATCTACAAGCAAAAAATGTATTTATAATAAAAGTTAGAAAGAAGCACTATTGAACCCCACCAATCCCCACCCCTGCTATTACAATGCTACTCTAGTACCCAGTGTTCTCCACTTTCCGGTCCTGGCTCCACACATTGGAATGCCTGAATTGTAATAGCTGGGGCAGGGATATGTGAGGGTAATACTTTTTTACCTTTTTTTCTTTTTTTTTAATAACACCTTTTTGTCCAATTCCCCCCTTTAAGATATGTTTGTTTTGGCTCATCTAAACGTTTTGTTATGTAATGAAACTGATCATCAATGTATTGCAGGTAAACACTAGCAGAACATGCTGACTCATTATTATTATTTTTTTTTATATATATATAATTTCTGTTTGGTAGATGTATAGTAGAAGGTATGAGTTCTGAGGCATGTAAAATGTCCAGTTAATATTATAGGGGGAATGTGAGGAAAGAGTGGAACGGCACACCTCTGTGATAAAGGTGGTGCTCATTGGTATATAAAGTTCCTGCAATTGAAGAAAAGACCACGGCACTCTAGTTGCTGTTTCATTAAATGCTTATTTTTATTATTATTAGAAAACTTTTTTGTTTTGTTTTTTAACTTTTTTATCCATGCAGAGAATAATATTTAGCCACTGGCCAACGTTTCGTCAACAATAGACCTTGATCACGGCCTTAGTCATGGTGCTTGTAGTTTGGCTGGATGGCGCATCCAGCCAAACTACAAGCACCATGACTAAGGCCGTGATCAAGGTCTATCGTTGACCCAAATGTTTGCCAGTGGCTAAATATTATTCTCTCGATGATGGCATAAAAAAAAAAAAAAACAGTTTTCTAATAATAATAAAAATAAGCATTTAACTAAACAGCAACTAGAGTGCCGTGGTCTTCTCTTTAATTGAAGTTAATATTATAAGCCTCTGGCATAGTTGCCTTTATAATTTTTTATGATATTGATCTCCAGCATCGTCTTAGTACATTATACTACTACTACTGATAATGAGCCGCCATTGCATATTACAATAATTTACCTCTGTTCCTGTATAGATGGTATGAGTGTTAAGGTTTTTCTCCGTGGTCGACCAATTACAATGTATATACCTTCCTGTATAAAAAACCATGATGACCAGAAGCCAGAACTTCCCAGTGAAAAGCTGCAGTTAGAGTGGGTGTATCCTTAAATTGTGTTTACATGTCTAATATAAATGTATTTCTGCTATGAAAGCGGCTCATCTCTTATCGCACAGGCAATGATTGAAAAGAACCTGTTTCTTCCAAATAATTGCATGCTCATCAGAGGAGGTTAGGCTACTTTCACACTCGCGTTTTGGGCGGATCCGTCATGGATCTGCAAAAACGGATCCATTACAATAATACAACTGCATGCATCTAGTGTTGTTTCAGTTATCGAATTTTCGATACCCAATCGATACTTTTGCCTGGTATCGACCTCGATACCAGGATTTGCCTTTTTTCGATACTAGGCTTCGCTATTGCGTAGTCTAGTATCGGAGAACAATGAGCGGGCTGCTCTCAGTGCTCTCCGTGTTCTCCTCAGTAGCACAGGGGAGAAGGAAGCAGTCTCTCCCTTACCCCTGTGCCGCTGCCACTAATGAGGAGAGAGGGGCGGGCGCACTGCGCCACTGATTAAAGTAAATGTTTAAAGAGGACCTTTCATCTGGCAAAAAATTCTGAACAAAGTATCATGATATGTACAGCAGCCCCCAGGGATCTCATTGCACTTACTATTATCCCTGGGCGCCACTGCAGTATCTTCAGGGACTTGGTTATACTGGGCGGAGACTGCCCTTGTTCTCCTGGGAGAAAAAAACTCCCAGGCTGTGAGCTCTGCGCTGCGATTGGCCAGCGCTACAGCTTGGGAGAAGGAGACACCCAGGAGAACAAGGGCAGACTCCGCCCAGTATAACCAAGTCCCGGAAGTCTCCGCCCAGTATAACCAAGTCCCCAAAGATACCGGAGGACATAGCTGGAGAACGGAGCGGCGCCCAGGGATAATAGTAAGTGCAGTGAGATCCCTGGGCTGTACATATTATGATACTTGGTTCAGAATTTTTTGCCAGATGAAAGGTCCTCTTTAATACAAATCACGGAGGCGGGAAGCTGCGATTACCGGCAATTAACCCCTCAGGTGCCGCACCCGCCTCCTGTATTAAGTGTTAATTATATTATCATTGGTGGCAAATCACGGTGGCGGGAAGCTGCGATTACCGGCAGTTAACCCCTCAGGTGCCGCACCCGCCTCCTGTATTAAATGTTAATTATATTATCATTGGTGGCGCAGTGCGCCCTCCTCCCCAGTATTGAAATCATTGGTGGCGCAGTGCGCTCCCTCCCCTAAACCCTCCCAATTTCAAAATCGTTGGTGGCACAATGCCCCCCCCCCAGTATTAAAATCATTAGTGGCAGTGGCCACAGGGTCCCCTTCCCTCCTCCTCATTGGTGGCAGTGGCAGTTCCGATCGGAGCCCCAGCAGTGTAATCCTGGGGCTCAGATCGGTTACCATGGCAGCCAGGACGCTACTGAATCCCTGGCTGACATGGTAATCTCCCTGATGCTGTGTGCACTATACACAGAGCAGCAGGGAGAGTGTGAGGTCCTAATTACCCTGAAAGAGCTCTATCAGGGTGAATAGGACAAGGGATTAAAAGATCCCAGGTTCTGGCCCCTAAGGGGGAAAATAGTTTATTAAATAAAAAGTTTTAAAAAAAACAGCAAAATATTAAGTATAAATCACCCCCTTTCCTAATTTTACATATAAAATATATAAACAATAAATAAATAAAATATTACATATCGCCACGTCTGAAAAGTTCCTATGCGGCGAGCGCCGTAAAAAATAAAATAAAAAAATATTTTTAGTCACCTTGTCCCCCAAAAAATAGGACCGGACTTTTCTATTATGGGCTGGACGTTCCATAAAATGCGTAATGCACGCAGCTTTTTTTGGTGTTTTATTTTTTTCGCGTGGTATCGAGACGTATCGAGTATCGCAATACTTTTATATGGTATCGAAACCGAATCAAAATTTGGCTATCAAAACAACCCTACTGATGCATCCATCATAAACGATCTGTTTGTATTATCTGTAACATAGCCAAGGCGGATCCATCATGAATTCCATTGAAAGTCAATGGGAGAAGGATCCGTTTTCTATTGTGCCAGATTGTGTCAGAGAAAACAGATCCGTCCCCATTAACTTACATTGTGTGCCAGGACGGATCCGTTTGGCTCAGTTTTGTCAAGCGGACAGCAAAACGCTGCAGGCAGTGTTCTGGTGTCCGCCTCCAGAGCGGAATGGTGACTGAACGGATGCAAACTGATGCATTCTGAGCGGATCCTTTTCCATTCAGAATGCATTAGGGAAAAACTGATCCGTTTTGAACCTCTTGTGAAAGCACTGAATGGACAAACGGAAAGCAGAAACGCGAGTGTGAAAGTAGCCTTACAGCTGCATTTACATGCAGCAATCAACTCCATTGTATGGGAACAAGCGATCTCAACTGCAATCACTCAGTCCCATACAGATTGTTCATTTTTGTGCAGCAGATCGCTGTTTAAACATTATGCTGCTCAGAAATTATGATTTTAATGTTGGCATCAACAATTATTTCACCTGATGAACAAGCTCTTGCTCCTAGGGTGATTTGTGGTACCTCTACACTGGGCAATTATCGTCATTCCCAATATTCTGCCAGCTCATAGTCCAATATAAAGGAACCTTTAGTCTGTACAGTATTTCACCTGGAGAAGCAGTTTGTGCTTCAGAGTGGCTCTTTTAAAGGGTTTGTGCCACAAAATATTTTCTACAGTTTTCAAACCAGCACCTTAATCTAAATAATTTTATAAATGTATGTAATTGAAAATGTAGTATTGCCACTGAGTTATTCAATTTAATCTATATGTATAGCGCCACCTGCTGTTTGTCCTTTTTCTTATTTCTTGTCCACCTCACTGATGTGGTCACACAAGCTCAGTTTAAATCTTCAGCGGTCAACGGCGATATATTCTATTAGAAGCTGTGGCCACAGCAGAAAGGACATGTTCACCAATTTTTTTTAGAAAATATAATAATTAAATAAAAGTTGATTGAATACAGGAATAGTATGGGAAATCTCATCAGTATATTGTCCATGTCATTGTATATGTCCTGAAGGTATAATATTAGAGGTCAGAAACCCCTTCTCCTGGTGATTGACTTGTCGTCTTGTCAGTCTTCTTCCAGTAGCGTTTCCCAACAGACCTTCCTTTTTGTCATGTTAGTCATATATAGCATAGATATGGGCATGTCTTCTGCCTCTTCATATATGGAAAACTTCAGTTATAGGTAGTGGCGTCGCTAGAGGGGGGCGAGAGGGGGCCCCCCTCTATGTTGCTCTTTGTAATCTTATTTATATATACATATTTGGTTCCCCCCCCCCCCCCCCCCCATTTTTGACTGTGGTATCTTTGTGTCCCCCCTATATATTGTTCCTAGAGTCGCCACTGGTTATTGGTCTTGACATACCCATACAGAACTTCCATCTCCTTTGTGTATATATATATATATATATATATATATATAACAACAGAGAAAGTCTGCAGCACTCCTTGAAGTAAAAAATGTGCCGCTTATTCACACGTCAGAAAATTGACAACGTTTCAGTTCTCTCACAGAACCTTTCTCAACCTGACTTGAGAAAGGTTCTGTGAGAGAACTGAAACGTTGTCAATTTTCTGACGTGTGAATAAACTGCACATTTTTTACTTCAAGGAGTGCTGCAGACTTTCTCTGTTGTTTATCCGTCCTGTATCGAGGGACCACCGCGGGCACCATACAACTATTTACTGCATGCGAAGGAGTGCTGCCTAAACTTTTTTATGGAGATATATATATATATATATATATAGATGATATTAGTAATGTGTGTATTGAGGTTTTTTTTTTTTTTTTTACAATATATACTGTATAAATTAATCACATATTTAACATACACCAAAAGTATCTATATTCCCCTTTTACTGTACATGGTCCAACAGTGTCTTTTTAGCCTCTGTTGGACTGATATATTGATTGGGATATATATATTTTTTACTGTATAAGAAAGTTCACTGTGCTTTCCTATACAGTGGCCCACTGCAAAATAATGTATTCCAATGAATGCCACTGTATGGCTATTCAAGAGACTTCTGTGCGTTTCATATAAGGGTCAGACGAGAAGTTAGCCTAACTAACGCTGTTCTTTTATACCTTATTTTCACTGAATTTGGCCAGAGATATCCTTAACTGTTCCTGCCTCAATAGTTATGGCTGTCGTGGCCGTGATTCCAGATGTAATCTACGAATGTTGCAGTCTGGGGAAGTTATCTACTTCACTGCTTGTGTCATAGTCATCTGTGATGTAAACCGTGGAACTCAGCGCCACTTTTTACGGCACACCGACTGTGTTCGATGGTAAGTCAGATAATGACATTTGGAAGTGGGCAAACCCACAGGTAGGGTTTGAATTTGTTGAATTCCTGATTTCGATTATAGAAGTTTCATCAGTAAAGCGAGTTACAATTCAGTTTCAAATTTCAACCATTTCTATGTATTGGATAATTTCCATATGCTTTCACACCAACTATGGAACTACCACTATTACAAGAAGAGTGACAAAACCTCTATTCTCTAAGATTGCATATAAAGCACAATCATGGTTTGTAGATATTGTATTCGTTGTTTTTTTTTTACTTTACAAGCAAGGTGAGGATAATCATAAGTTATCATTAGTTGTAGACTTTTCTGAAGAGGTGGATTTTCAGGTTGCTTTTAAGAAGATGCGGGGAGTCTAATGTGTTGGGGTAGTGAGTTCCAGAGTATGGAGGATGCATGTTAGAAATTTTGTAGGTGATTGTGTGAGGAGAAAGAAAAAAGAGGCATTGGGAAAATTGAAGATTACATAAGGAAATATAATAGGAGCTCTTGTTAGAGATCTATGCAAAGGACAGGTAATGGGCAGTCTTGTATCTCGTTGTTAATATTTTGAACTGAACTCGCTCCGCAATGAGAGCTACTGAAACAGCTAGCGTTGGAGCGCTCTGCTGTTTTCCGGCTGGTGTTTGGGACTGTGTCTCATCTTGCCTTAGCAACGGCGAGATGAGACAACCCCTTTAATTAGCCAGTGAATGGATTGGCAGAGAGAAGAGGTGGAGGAGAAACAAAGAAAGAACTGGATCATTCAGGCCGCAGAGTTTAGGGTGGCTTGGAGGGGTGAATTAGAGACTGTGGGAGACCGCAGAGAAGTATATTATTACCGTCGTTTTGATGGGCGATAATGAGGGCATGCACTACTGTTTTTGTTAACACATGTGCGGTGTGAAGGACAGGGCGGAATAACTGTTGTAAACATTGGCCTTAACGACATTAGAAAAATCAGCTTTATTTAATTGTTTAAAGGGACACTAAACCCAGAATCTGAAAAAAAGAACAGCCAATGAAATGTAACATAATCTCCTTATTTGTCTTTGGTATTTGTTCTCGTTTTGTCACACATCACAATTGCAACCATGAAAAATAAAGTAGTAAAGCAGTGTATTCTTCTCTTAGGCTGCAGTCATGTCTTCTCCCCCTTTCTTTCCTCCCTCTGATGATAGTGCATGTGAACCAGAAAGCTTAGAAGTGGGCTTGGTTTAGTCTGGATAGCTTTTGTCTACACAGCGAGTGTGGCCATTTTGTTGGAAGGAATCTCCTAGATAATATTAGAACAAAATAGAACAGTGCCAGCCACAGTGCCTATGGTGTCAACGATAGTATATATACATAGTACCATCCATACTTCATACATCAGAATAGCTAATCTGCCCAGTTGTTAAGTGATAATTCCTCTTTTTACTGCATAATTGCGTAGATTTGCCTTTCAGCCGCTTTGGAAAGCTGGGTAGCTGGATATCAAACTACATATATAGTATATTCTTACAGTTGTCCTGATATTATATTTATGGATATAGTGTATAAAGAAAGAATGTACCTAGTTTGGCCTCCATTAAATATTTGTAGAGGTTGTTTTCCATCTTTTCTACACTGCGCAACTAAAAATGTCCCTGTTTTGGCAATGATACATACAGGGCTGTATTACTAGCTGGTGCCATCCTAGGCACCAAGTCTGAAAATCAGAGCAAGGACGAGGGAAATGGTACTGGGTTGCTGGCACCATTATCTGGACAGAATGCATACTGTCGCTCCACAAGACTTCTAAACCAGCTTTCTATCCCTACTGTCTATATATGCAAACTTGACATTTTAGCACCCAGGAAAGCTTGGTAGCACTTTCTGTAGTGTCACTGCCCTGGTACTGCATAGTCTACCTACAGTACACACACACAGGGGAGTAAGAAGCTGCTAAGCTTTTCAGTTTCTTCATTTTTCACAGAGCTCCAAGTCTCCATTAAAGTGAATACAGTGTTAAGCCACACACCTTTCCCAAACTTCCTGTTTTTACTGTGAGGTCATGCTAGTGCACAGTGAGAGGTAAGAGTCAGCCCCCAATTAAGGGGCTGACTGTAGGATATCTGCTAAAACTGCTTTCTGTAGTAGTTTGCAGATGCCCATACAGCAAAATGTTTTTTTTTACTGTTTTTCAGTTACATTATATTGCAAAGTTTTCAGTTTTATGGTTTTATTGTTTTATGCAAGACAATTTTCATGCTAATCACACACATAACAAAACACAATAAAATGCATGTTACAGAATCCGCGTCCAACATTTCCAATAATAATCTGCTAAAGGCAAATACTACTGCTCTACCATGACCATACCCATGTACCGTAGGTCCCAGTTTAAGTGATGTCTTCTCTGACTGGAGTTATTCTCTTTCCTTTGTTTTTCAGAACTGCACAGATCGCTCTGAGGAGGTCTGCTAACCTCAACTTGTTTCTGCATAAGGGCCAGTTCACATGAAAAATCAGCGCGGAATCCATGTGTCCTTTTTCAGTGCGAAAAGATGATTTTGTTTTTTATGCGCTTTTTTGACCAATGGGTTCAATACAAAACTAAATTTTCAGATTGAGGTTTTTGAAGCAGATCTGTGTAAAAAAATAAAAATGCAAATGCTGCTTCCCATTGGAATGAATGGGAAGCTGTTTTGAGCTAGTTTTTTGGAGCAAATTTTAAGGCAGAAACGCTCCTAAATCTGTGCAAAAAATTCAGTGTGAACTGGCCCTTAACTGAACACCCATTTTTAGTATTAAAACCGCCTTTTTTTGCCCCTACTTAGTAATCATCCCCATTTATGCGGCAGTAGATATAATGCCCCCAGTAGTTGTCTCTTTACATATAATAAACCCCAGTAGTGCCCTCTTCACATATAATGCACCCATTAGTGCCTTATTTTCATATAATGCCCCCCAGTAGTGGCCTTGTTACATAAAGTTCCCCCCCAGTTGTGGCCTCTTTAAATATAGTGCCCCCCCTCTTAAATATAATGCCCCACCAGTAGGGGCCTCTTTAAATATAGAACCTTCGCCAGTAGTGGCCTCTTTAAATATAGCACCACCTAGGAGTGGCCTCTGTAAACATAGTGACCCTTAGTAGTTGTCTCTTTAAATATAGCCCCCCAGTAGTGCCTATTTACATATAGTGTCCCCAGTAAATAATGCACCAACCACTACCTTGTAGTCCCCCAGTAGTTGACATTTTCATGCTGCCTGTGACCCGCTGCAGGAGATAGCGATTATTTCATTAGGACCATCCTGCACATTAGCACAGCTTCATAGGCCTCAGGCCTAGCAGCCTTCAGCCTGTTACGCTAAATGGCGGGGCACAAGAGACTATAGTTCCTGTCCCCAGCATTAACTCCAGAGCTCCTCACAAACTCGTACCAGATGATCCACAGCCTGGTACTGGTCCACAGCCCGGTGGTTGGGGATCTCTGGTTTAAATGATCCGCTGATTGTATTCTATAACAGGGGAATGAGTTTGCCAATGCAAATTTCACAGAAGGGTTTGTCTGCTTTAATTAACATATTCCCATATACCATATTGAGCTACTTGGGCTCCCTTATTTGAGACCTCCATTATTAAGTCAAAACGGAGAGCAGCTATAAGAATTTGTCTCTCACCCTGGGGAATTCAGGCTGTTTTTGCAAATAGCATATTTGATTTCAGTGAGTTTCATTTTTCCTGTGATGGTACCGCTGCAAGGAGACTAAAAATGTACTGGTATGGCCCCCTCAGCAGCTGATCAAGAAAGGGTCCTAGCATTGGGACAAACCATATTCAACTAATTTAGTAATGATATGTTAGTTAGATGCACAGGATGGTTGATACACCATACAGGGTGCTCTCAGTCTTACAGCGTCACCCCGCTGTTAGAAGGAATAAAAATATGAAAAAGATGACTGGGCACACCTAAGATATTGGTTACTAATATTTATTAAAGTACTTGTAATAGTTTAAAACAACTCCAATGTGATGATGTATGGTACAGAAGTATAACTTTAAAACATTGCCACACTGTTTGGCAGCATTCAGGGCAAAAGTTCTGCGTATTTGTGATTGGGATGAAGCTGAAATGGTCACTCGCATGTGATCTAGTAACCTAACATCCTCATTCCAACCTCAACTTCGGCAGAATGATAAAATACATGCGGTAGTAAATATATTAAAAATAGGCAATATATTAGCAGTTAAACTACAATATTAGTAATAGTCATACATTGACATGAAGTATAAAATCGGGTGACAATATGAAAAGATAAAAATAAAAAGTTTGGGTTCACTTGATATAAAAAGTTCTAAATATCCAGATGTAGCAAATACAGTCCCACAGTTACTTGTTGCCAATTTGAGGTAGCAAAGTGATACTATGTGATGAACTTTCAATAGTCTGGTGTATTAGTTGACACCATCACTGACTCAGCGGCGTCCCTCTGTTGGTCAGAAATCCAGCAATGAAACAATAGTTACTTTAAGGAACACTCTTACCGATGTTGGAGGGTTCTCACATTCAGGAGAAACCTCTGCCGTCTATCGGAACTTCCTCCCAGTTTTTTTGTGCGGTCAGGTGGATCCCAGTTAGTAGTATTCGTCACCTGTTAGCGGGACGCCGCTGAGTCAGTGATGGTGTCAACTAATACACCAGACTATTGAAAGTTCATCACATAGTATCACTTTGCTACCTCAAATCGGCAACAAGTAACTGTGGGACTGTATTTGCTACATCTGGATATTTAGAACTTTTTATATCAAGTGAACCCAGACTTTTTATTTTTATTTTTTATCTTTTCATATTGTCACCCGATTTTATACTTCATGTCAATGTATGACTATTACTAATATTGTAGTTTAACTGCTAATATATTGCCTATTTTTAATATATTTACTACCGCATGTATTTTATCATTCTGCCGAAGTTGAGGTTGGAATGAGGATGTTAGGTTACTAGATCACATGCGAGTGACCATTTCAGCTTCATCCCAATCACAAATACGCAGAACTTTTGCCCTGAATGCTGCCAAACAGTGTGGCAATGTTTTAAAGTTATACTTCTGTACCATACATCATCACATTGGAGTTGTTTTAAACTATTACAAGTACTTTAATAAATATTAGTAACCAATATCTTAGATGTGCCCAGTCATCTTTTTCATATTCAACTAATGTTCAGGAGATCTTAAGAAAAAAAGATTATCTAAAGCATTCTCTAAGGCAAATAACCTTTTTTGTTTTCTCATGCTGTCTACAACATTACTACTCTTATAGTCTAGCTGTCCACCCTGATGGAGTGAGAGTGGCCTCTGGACAAACAGCCGGAGTGGACAAGGATGGTAAGGTGAGAAGCCCAAATACATTTCTAGGCATCTCATTTGTTTGAAGTAGCAGTTTGTGAATATAACACATTTTATTCCCAGAATTCTTTCTGAATCTATAATCATTTTAGAGTAGGTATACATAAATCATTGATTTTGGTGGAGCACCTACAGGGTAAAAAACGTTTTTTGTATTTTTCCTTGTATGGACATCTTTAATTTTAGAACAACTATGGGGGAATTGCTGCAGTTAGCAGTAAAAAAGTATTGAAACGTATTCCTTACAGCAAAGTTAAAGCAACTCTACCAGTTAGTTGGTCTGGTAATGAGTTCCGTTCGGTGGTGGTGCAGTCAGTGTTAGCCCATAGGCCCCAGTGAATGCTACACACGTGGACAAAATTGTTGGTACCCTTACAATAAAGAAAGAAATACTGGTCCTACAATGTTCACTGAAATACCTTGAAACTGACAACAATAATAAATAAAAATGTACTGAAAATCAGCTGGGATTGCGTAGGGTGGAGCTGCGTCACGCCTTCCTTCTCTCCTCGACCCACCGCGTTAAGCTCCGGCGTCCTCATGTGATGGAGCTGCTCGATTTGGTCGAATAATACACGAGCTTCTCCTGTCTATGCTAGCCTCCATGCTCCTTCCTGCCTCCTGGTTTAATCCACCTTTGCTGTGATCTCTGTGCCCCTCTGTCTCTTCTCTGTTTGTAAGAGGCACACATATGCCAGCATTTCCTCATTTGTCATTAAATTTGTGTTGGGGTTGATCTGGGCGAACTACTCAGATTTTTTTGAGGATTGTGGAGAACTGCCTGTGACCATCTTCTTTTTTTTACTTTGTTGCTCCTTTTTTTGTGTCTCTTCCCTGGATCTACCCCCATTCTGCTCCCTAATTTTGATCAAGACAAAAGAAAAAAAGGCCCACAGTGTATAAGACCTGAAAACTAGGAAAGGAAGATGGACACCTCCTAGTGAAAACCGTAATCAAAGCCCTAACTACCAGTATGAACAGACCCCAGAGGTAGGTGAGTTCATACACAGGAATACCTAGTGTCCTATCTAATCCTAAAGGACCCTGGTACTAGTGACAGGAATAAGACATCCTTTTCCTCCAAAAGGAAGGATGAACAGTAGTCTCCCTAAGGGCTAATACAAAACAACAAAGAAAAGCAACACACAGAAATGCCAAAATACAAAGGGAAAAGGTAACACTTAACTTCCAAGAAGCTATGGCAGCACCAGGAACTCACCCGAGATCCAAACACCAGCTATCCACAGGTCCAACTGAAGCTATAAACCGCACAGCATTGTGGGAGAGACAACTATAAATAGGGAAAGTTAAATGACCACAATAGCAACACCTGGAGGTTAAGAGTGTGGTCAGTACCAGAAACAACACAGACACCTATTGGTCCACAAGGTAAACATGTCAAACCAAATCACGTGTTGCCAGTGTCAAAGATCTCTTGCAACTCGCTGCGTATATCTCGGTACGTCCGTGACAGCTTTGTGACACTGGGCAGCACAATTTACTCCAGAATGCCTTGAAAGTCTTAAGATTTTATTTTACCCTGTACAGATTCAAGACACCCTGTGCAAGATGCAGCAAAGCAGCCCAGAAACATAACTGAGCCTCCTACATGTTTCACAGTAGGTACAATGTACTTGCCAAAAGGCTCCAGTTTTGTCTAATCTGTCCAAAGGACATTTTCCCAGAAGTTTTCAATATGCATTTTGGCAAATCCCAGTTTCGCTTTGTTATGATTTGCTTTCAACAGTGGTTTCCTCCTCGGTCGTCTTCCATTAAGTCCACTTTGTCTAAGACAGCGACGGATAGTACGACCTGACACTGATGTACCGTGCCATTGGAGTTCACCTCGAATCTCGTTGTTCTGGGCTCTTTGGTTACCATGTGTTTTATCCGTCTCTTTAATTTGTCATACATTTTTCTCTGACTGTCGCGTCCAGGGAGGTTTGCTACAGTTCTGTACACCTTAAACTGCTGAATATTATGTCCAATGACTGCTGATAAATATGTTCAACTGTAGTAACAGGAACATCAATCTGTTTGGAGGGGGTTATACATATAGACTTTACCTTTTAGCATGTTTGGCTACAATTTTCATTCTAACCTCCCGAGTCAACTTTCTCCTTAGCTTTCTTTGGTCCATGTTCAGTGTGATACACACCATGATTCCAAACAGCACAGTGACTACTTTCCACCCTATGATGCTAACTACAGGACACACCTTAGTTTAACATGTCCCTATGGTCAAATTATGTTCAATCTTTTCTAGAGGTGTCATCATTTTTGTCTAGGCCAGTTTCATTAGTTTGTTTTCTTACCGTAATTATTTGGTTAAACCACAATTCAAAAATACTTTTGTCAGTTTTAAGTTATTTCAGTGACCATTGCAGGTTTTTCTTTCTTTAATGGAAGGGTACCAACAATTTTCCCAACGTGCGTATATTGAAGGAAACTGCAGCACTCCAAGTCTTTGATCTGTGTTAGGCCCCTTGCAAATAAGCTAATGTCTCGCTGAGGACTCGTAGTGAGGCACCCGGCCTGAACTCCCAGGGATCAAATAGCATTATATTGCTTTATGATGCTATGTAACGCTTAGGGCTCTTTCACACGAGCGGATGCCGTGCGTGGAGTCTGCTTCGTGAAAGACAGCCAAGCCCCGCTCTGGACAGCAGAGACATGGAGCATTAACATGATTGATAATGCTCCGTGCCTCTGTGATCTTTTTGCTACAAAATCACTGTGAGATAAAGGTGTCACCGTGATTTTGTAGTTAAAAGATCACAGAGAGGCACAGAGCATTATTAATTATGTTAATGCTCCGTGTCTCTGCTGTTCAGAACGGGGCTTGACACTCCACACACTGCATCCGCTTTCACACGGGCGTCCCGGATTTGCTACGGATGCGTTGGGTGTGCATTGCGGGAAAACTGCACAAGTAGGCACGCAGGTGCAGTCAGTTTTGACTGCGATTGTGTTCCGATGTCCAGTTTTTTCCGTGCGAGTTTTGCATGCGTGTAAGAAACTGAATATGGTATCCAGACCCGAACCTGGACTTCTTCACTGAGGTTCGGGTTTGGGTTGTGTTCTATTTATTTTATTATTTTCCCTTATAACATGGTTATAAAGGAAAATAATAGCATTCTGAATACAGAATGCTTAAAAAAAATGTGGATTGAGGGGTTAAAAAAAGAAAAAGAAAATTTACTCACCTCATCCAATTGATCATGCAGCTGGCATCGTCTTCTTGCATTTTCTTTCAGGACCTGCAAAAGGACCTTTGACGTAATCGCTCTCACCATGTGGTGAGCGCGGTGTCGTCAGCGCAGGTCCTGCTGAATGAAGATAGATGCCGGCTGCGCGATCAATTGGATAAGGTGAGTACATTTTTTTTATATTTTTGAACCCCTCAATCCACATTTTACTATGTATTCTGTATTATGAATGCTATTATTTTCCCTTATAACCTTGCTACAAGGGAAAATAATACAGTGAATAGACTTTAATGGGGTCCGGGGTTGCTTTCATCCCTATAATTTCCTAGCAACCATTTGTGAAAATCTCACCGCATCCGCACTTGCTTGCGATTTTCACGCAGACCTATTCATTTCTATGTTAAAAACACAGAATATAGAACATGCTGCGTTTTTCAGGCAACGCATGCGGATCCCATCCGAATCACAAATGCATTGTAAGGGCCGATCCGTCTCTCCGCTTGTCATGCGGACGGATCCGTCTTGCACATTTTTTCAAATTTTTACCGATCTGCGCTTGCCAGAACGACGGATCCGGCATTCCGGTATTCTGAATGCAGGATCCGGCGCTAATACATTCATATGGGAAAAAAATGCCGGATCCGGCGTTCAGGCAAGTCTTCAGATTTTTTTGCCAGAGATAAAACCGTAGCATGCTGCGGTTTTCTCTTTTGCCTGATCAGTCAAAATGACTGAACTGAAGACATCCTGATGCAAACTGAACGGATTGCTCTCCATTCAGAATGCATGGGGATAAAACTGATCAGTTCTTTTCCGGTATAGAGCCCCTGTGACGGAACTCTATGCCGGAAAAGAAAAACGCAAGTTTGAAAGTACCCTTACACGGAGGAAATACTTGAGTTCTGCAGTTTCCTTTTAAACATATCCCTTGACGTACATACAGACTATGATTTGGCAAACATAGTTCAAAAAGTGCATACTTTTCACTCCGTTTTTCCATGTTTATGTATCTGCATGTTTTTTTTTGAAGGACGTAATAACATAACATGCCACTCTTTTCAGTTCTGCAAAAAATAGATAGATGCTTATACTTTTTTTTACCTTTACAAACAGATGGAAATGTAAGACATTACTTTTCCATCCATTAAACGTATCATTTTTTTCAGATAATGCCATCAAAGATTCATTAAAAAAAAAGGGCACAAACGTATTGAAACGTATTCACATCCATCAAACGTATGCATTAAAAAAGGTATAGATAACCCAAAAATTGCATACGTTGGCATACATTTTTATGTAAGTCTTAATTTATACATTAAAAGTACAGCAAAAATGAGATGTGGACAACTTCTTACCTGCACCCGTGTGATGTAAAGAACTGACGCACTGATCCCGCACCATATGCGGCAGGGGGACGGCTGTGTAATATGTAGGGTAATTTGTGCCCTACTGACTGGGATCGGCAATGACACCAATCCCAGTTATTTAACCTCCCCCACCTTATTTAATGCGATGGTCAATAGCGATTTGCCATCTGTGGGGTTAAGCAGAGGCAGGTGGCTCCCACTGCCTTCCGATTGGCAAGTTACACTAACTCTTTTCACAAAAAGTATATCTTAATCTACTCAGCTCATCGTCCTCTGTTGTTTTCTGCCTAAAGCGTAAACACCATATTCAATGTGACATGTTACCTTTAACATACAATCCATATAAAGAGAGTCGTTTTTAATATAGTTTCTCTTTGCAGCCCATGGTATTCATATGGGATTCATCATCACTTCAAATATTACATCAGATTGGATTGGGCTTCTTTGAAAGAGGTGTTGGCTGTCTTACCTTCTCCACTCAGGCAAGTCTTTTATTTGATTACTTTTGTCTGTTTTCAAAATAATGCAACTTTTTTTGTAAGTATTTTAGATCAGTAAGCCCCAGCTAGGAATAGGTGCAGATCTTGCCATTATAGTTTTTCTCTCTGAGTTTCACAATTTTCTTGCAAAGAGTTATCTCCCAAGGAAAGAGAACCATTTTGCTAGTGCCACCGTGTAGAAGTGGATCCTTGTGAATAAAAAATGCGACTGTTTAACACCTTCCAGACGCAGCCATATGCCCCCTTCCTGACAGAGCCTATTTTTGCTAATCTGATATGTGTCACTTTATGTGGTAATAACTTTGGAACGCTTGGAACTTATCCAACTGATTCTGACATTGTTTTCTCGTAACACAATGTACTTTATGTTAAAGGTTAATTTGAGTCGATATGTATTACCTTTATTTATAGCAGATTCCAAAATTTAGCAAAAATTTGGAAACATTCACTATTTTCAAAATTTGAATTTCTCTGCTTTTCAGATGGATAGCGATACCTCATAAAGTAGTTAAATAACATTTCCCATATGTCTACTTCATGTTTGCATAATTTTGTGAATGTCATTTAATTTTTTTAGGGAGTTAGAAGGCTTAGATTTTTAGAAGCAAATTTTTAAATTTTTAAGGGAATTTCCAAAATCCACTTTTTTTAAGGAGTTTTGAAGTCATTTTGGGGGGCTTACATGGTAACAAAATGACCCTATTTTAGAAACTACACCCCTCAGGTTATTCAAAACTGATTTTACAAACCTGGTTCACCCTTTATATGTTTAACAAGATTTAAAGGAAAATGGGGACGAATATTCAACAGAGCGCCATATGGTTTTTGGAGGGTTGATTTTGCTGGAATGGTTTTTGAGCGCCATGTAATTTGAAGGTACACTAAGGTACACCCACAGTAGAATCCCCCCAAAAGTGACCCCATTTTGGAAACTACAACCCTCAAAGAATTATTGAGGGGTATACTGACCATTTTGACCCCACAGGCTTTAATTAGAATTTAGAAACATTTGGTTGTGGAAATAAAATGTTACATAAGCTCCCTATTTTTATTTTTACAAGGGGTAATAGGAGAAAAAAGTTTGTTAAGCATTTTCTCCTGAACACGGCAACCCCATATGTAGTTGTAAATGAATGTTTGGGCACATGGCAGCGATCAGAAGAGAAGGAGTGCCATATGGTTTCGGAGGGCAGATTTTGGTGGAATGGTTTATGGGTGCCGTGTTGCTATTGATCAGCCTCTGGACACTAGTACAGCCATTTTCTGACAACCATACATTTTATTTTTCTCTCAACAGAGCTTTATCATTGGTTCTATTATGGGGTACATACAACTTTTTGATCGCTTTTTATTTAGCTTTTTGGGAAGCAGAATAAAGATAATAAAGGTGCTTTTTGGGATTTGTTATTGAGGTTTGGGCAAACACTGTGTGTTATGTCTTTATTCTACTGGTCAATGCAATTACAGAGATACCAATTTTATATATATTATTTATGTTTTAGCACTTTTTTTATTAGCACCATTTTCTGAGAGCCATTTTTTTATTTATTATTCTGCCAATTGTTTTGTGTGGGGTCTAATTTTTTATGGGATGAGGTGATGTTCTCATTGGTACCATTTTGGGGTACATAGTACTTTTTGGCCGCTCGCTATTATGCTTTTTGTAAGGCAAGGTGACAAAAAATGTCTGTTTTGACATATTTTTTTTATATTTGTTTTACAACATTAACCTGAAGTACCCCTTCAGGTTAATGTTGTAAAACAAATATAAAAAAAATGGCCATTGATATGGCAATACCTAATATGTCTAAAATGTTACACAATAAAATGCAATTTTCTGAAATTTTTGTACTGATTGTCTTGTATGGGGGCAAATTTTTTGTGGGATGAAGTGACGTGTTCAGTGGTACCATTGTGGTGTATATTGTACTTTTTGATTGCTTCCTACTATACTTTTTGTAAGGCAAAGTGAACAGAAAATGGCTGTTTTAGTGCAGTTTTATTTAATTCCTTTTTACCTCGTTCATCTGATGGGGTAGATCATCTGATATTTTTATGTATTGTAATGCATTGGCTGTCAGTGTATTACCAGTGTACAACCACTGCTTGCCTGTGAGACCTAGGGGGCAGGTTTCCATAGAATGCAGCCCCAATGCCTATTGAAGGCACTGGGCTGCCTTCTCAGTCATCTGGTCCCCCACCATCACAGTGCGGGGACGCGATGGCGACGGGGAGGGAGCCTCCTCCCTCCACAAACCCTGTACTTACTGCAGTCAGCACTGGCCGCTGTATACAAAGGGTTATAGTGCTCGGTGTATTCACCAATGCCGGTGCATACAGCAGGGGCACGACTGTCAGGAACAGCTGGACCCCTGCGGCTGAGGAGACTGGCACAGCTCCTGCACCCTCCCAATCAGCGCACCGTACCTGTACTGCAACTGTCGGGATGTTACTTCTTGATGCGCCGTACATGTACCGCGGATGTCGGGAAGGGGTTAACTGCACCTTGAGACATGACAAGGGAATGTTCTCAAGCCAAATACACCTCTGTGCATGTTGTTTCCTCATAGAGTATTGCCAATAAGTCTCCATACCATGGAGCTCTTCCAGTGAATCTCCATACAGGGCTGGTCTTTTTAAGTAAACTGTTCTGGCTTATATTTCTTATGCAAATTGATGATCTTAATACTGTGAATAACGTGAAAGTGCCCTTAAAGCGATTTCCAGGATTTTAATATTGATGACCTATCCTCAATATCATCCCCGCAGATCAGCTGTATGAAGAGAAGGCACACACTATCTGCGCATGCCATCTCTTGTCTCTCTTCCTGCACGCTGTCGATCTAGCAGCCACGAGCAGGAAGAGAGACAGGAGACGGCAACCATGCACTGCGCGTGCCTGCTCTTCATACAGCTGATCGGTGGGGGTGCCGGATGTCTGACCCCCACGATCTGATATTGATGACCAATCCTCCGGATAGGTCATCAATATTATAAGCCTGGAAAATTCCATTTGAGTGTGATTTCACACACAAACATTTGTGGTATTTTTACTCAGTTTTGAGCCAGAAATGACAACACCCTTAGGCTACATGCCATTCATTGGCTTTATTTTATTTTTATAAAGATCCCAACCCCTGCAGTACCCTCATAATGTTACCCATAATAGCCCCCATCTGTAATAATGCCCCCATAGTGGCCCCCACCTGTAATAATGCCCCCCATAGTGGTCCCATCTATAATAATGCCCCCCATTGTGGTCCCCATTTGTAATATTGTCCCCCATAGTGGCCCCCATCTGTAATAATGTCCCCCATAGTGGCCCCCATCTGTAATAATGTCCCCCATAGTGGCCCCCATCTGTAATAATGTCCCCCATAGTGGCCCCCATCTGTAATAATGTCCCCCATAGTGGCCCCCATCTGTAATAATGCCCTCCATAGTGGCCCGCATTTGTAATGATGCCCCCCCATAGTGGCCCCCACCTGTAATAATGTCCCCCATAGTGCATGAGGTATTTTTTTTAACCCTCAAAAGGCCACATTGTTCTAGTGTACTTTTTAACAGCTGTTAGATGGGTGTTTTTAACAGCTGTTAGATGGGATGTCTAAGCGGCTGTTTTTGACCTGCACGTGGTTTTATCTCACAATCTCTGATGGAAATTACTGATCAAACACTAACTGTGTGAAAGTGGCCTTAGGTCTCTTTCAAATAAGATATGGATTGCTAGACATGCTGCATGTTGTTTTTCAGTCTCTCTTCATGCACATAAAAAATGGGTGAAATCCAGACGTTAGTGAATCACGGATGTATGCTGTATATGTTCTCCATAGGCAGCACACATACCCATTGATTTGAATGTGTTTAGTTAGACATCAGTGATTTTCCACTGACCATGGATCAGAGGAAAAACCAGAGACATGCACTACATTGATCCGTGATGTGGACCAAACACGCCCATTTAAGTCTATCGATTAGTGAAAACCACTGATAGAACACAAGATGGCATCTGTAATCTGTCAGTGATTTTCACAGACCATTGGTAGAAAATGCTCTGGAAATTAAAGGGGTATTCCGATCACATACAATGGGGGCATATCGCTAGGATATGTCCCCATTGTCTGATAGATGCGGGTCTCACATTTGGGACCTGCACCTACAAGGAGAACGGAAAGCTGTGGCTGGAGGACCCCAGGTTTCCCGGGTTCCGTCCACCACCAAGCGCTGCTCCCATACAAGTGAATGGGAGCGCACCGTGCTGCCTCTGCTCCCTGCGGCTGCCCTCCATTCATTTCCCCGCTTCGTTCTCGTTGTAGGTTCCTAGCGATATGCTCCCTTTGTATGTGATGGCAAAGCCCCTTTAATTTTCAGCCTAGCTGTGTACATCGAATACAGATGACACATGAAATGCAAAAAACGTATATATGGACAAAATGCAGTTATTTCATGCACATCTTCACAGATGAACCACTGACTATCTTGTCACGGATGTCGTCACAGACACATGCGTGTGAAAGAGGCATTAGGAGGGACATTTTGGAGCAAGGGGATATGGTTGTGCAGTTCATAAAAAAAATATAAAAAAATAACTAGATCAAGAATCTTTCATTGTAGAGATCCATATTGTTTTTTACTTTCTTTACTTCTTGTTGCTTTTCCATTATTTTGCCATCATATAATCAATCTCCCAATATTACTACTCTTTTACAGGACTTTGGCCTATTCCTTTGTGTTGTAGACGACTGCAGTGACCATGTGTTATCTGTATGGGACACAGTGAAAGGAAACAAGATTTCAGAAACAAAGGTCTGCTAATTTACTTTGAAGAAAACTTTTAAGCCCTTTTTCTAAACTTACTTGACTAAGAGGGCAGTGCACCAGCAAAGTAAAATACTAGGAAGAGGGGTGTTCCTGAGCATTAGTAACAGACAAAGAATGCTAAGGGGTGAAGGGAGATCTCTCTAGAGCAGTGTGGTGACTGTGACTGGGCAGGCAAACTCTCACCTTCTGAAACATGGTAAAATATACACAACAAATCAATAGAAGCAAGAGTTAAGATTAATTTACTAAAATAACAGCCAGCATCTGCACAGAAGGATTCAGAAACATAGGCATAGTGCAGTGATGGCTAACCTCCGGCACTCCAGCTGTGGTGAAACTACAACTCCCAGTATGCTCCATTCATTTCTATGGATTTGTGAAAACAGCCAAGCAAGTATGCATCTTGGGAGTTGTTTTTTTACCACAGCTGGCGTTCCGGAAGTTAGCTATCACAGACATAGTACCTTTTAGATATTTTTCCCATTTTGGTACATTTTATTTTGATTAGCCAATTCTTTATAATAAGGGCTCACGCACACGACTGTTGTCCGTATTGTGGCCTGCAAACAGCGGGTCTGCAATATACTGGCACAAACCGTTTGTACACTGGATCATGGATGCAGACCCATTCACTTGAATGGGTCTGCAATCCGGAAGGTGCGGCGCGCAACGTAGGCATGGAAGCACTACGGAGTGCTTCCCTGGTTTTCTGTCTGTGGCTTCGCACTGCAAAAAAATAGAACATGTTCTATTTTTTTGCGGTGCGGACGGATCCTGGACCCATTCAAGTTGAATGGGTGTGCATCCATCTGCACCAGCCACACAGATGGTGCCCTTGCATTAGGGACCACAATTTGCGGTCCCTAACGCACAGAACGGGTGGCACACGTTTGTGTTCATGAACCCTAACTATAATATTCATACAGTTTTTTCTATTTTTATTTTGAAGTGCACAAATGAACCGGTGCTGTGTGTTGCTTTCAACCCTGTGGACAGCTCTTACATTGTCACTGTGGGCAAGTCACATATTCACTTTTGGAGCTGGAGTGCTGCTTCCCTGACTAAGAAACAAGGCATTTTTGGTGTAAGTGCCTTAATTTGGCTTCTTTTTACATGTGATATCTTAAAACTGAATTATTGCTGTTGTACTCAGTTATTCATACCTAAAGGTTTTCCAATGAATACTTAATTATACAAGGAAACTTAAAGGGGTTCTCCGGAAATTAAGAAAATTCAAATACTTAAATATTACTTTATTACAAATATATTCCCAAATACCTTTCATTAGTTATAATGGCTTGTTTTGTCTGGAGAGAAATCATTAGGAGAAATAAAGTGTCCGCCATGCTATTAGTACACACAAAGCCTGACCTAATCAAACAGCAGGACAAGTTACTTCACAACACTAAGCCAAAGAGCTGCCTCAGCCTCCTCTTTGCTCTGCTTATCAGGGATTATGATCCTGAATACAGCTGATCTTTAGCTGAATCTCTGTAGGAATGGAGTTCATGCGGAGACATGAAGTACAGAGATAATGTAATGTACGAGCATGAGCACCACTGATGGATTGCAGGGTGGTCGTAACCATGGAAATGACCAGTGTATAATGTGGTGGAAAAATTAATCTAGCCAGCAAAGGAGGCCATATGGACAATCACAATACATTAGTAAGTGGCTTGTATTAAATTTCTCTACATAATAAATGTCATTTGCTGAAGTGAGACAACCCCTTTAACGTTGGGAATACCGCTTTAAGCTGAAATATATTATCTGTATTTCATTGCTTACATGAAAAAAAAAATCACACAAAAAACGCAATCACATTTATAACATTACATTAATCCCAGAAATAGAATCCTTACAATTACATAGTGTTATGTAATATCTATTTCTCGTTGCTCATATACTGCTAGCATTTTCTCCAGCTGAGTACAACGTACAGATACATGTCAATTTTGCTTGCATTATCCTAACTGTGCTATGCACACATTGATATTTCTTTATTGCATGTTGTCAATTATCTCTGCCCTTTATAGAAATATAAAAAGCCTCGCTATGTACAGTGTGTGCTGTTTGACCAAACTGGGGACGTCCTCACAGGAGACTCAGAGGGACAGATATTAACCTGGGCCAGAAGTGCAGCAGACACACGGACATTAGGCAAAGGTGCAAAGGGTAAGATACTTTTATTTTATTTTAATGTTGACACTTTTGTTGAGCTAAACAATTTTGGGATTGTTATCTCTATGGTATAAAGAGAGATTTGTCTTGACTGATGGAAAACGGTCCGTAGATCAAAACAACAACATTTAACTTACAAATATCTGATATTGTATATTGAGCATTATTTTCCACAATATGAGCAGTTTTCTATGGTAAAAATTGTTTGTAGTTTTGGTTATGTCCCTTTCTGACAAGCATCAGGATCAGAAAATAAAGGTGGGATATTTGTCTTATGGTGGCCAATTTATGTTTATAGCTAATTTTAGGTCTCATACACACGGCCATGCTGTGTTTTGCGGTCCGCAACTTGCGGCTCCGCAAAACATGGATGCTGCCCGTGTGCATTCCGCAATTTGCGGACCGGAACGAGCGTCTATTATAGAAATGCCTATTCTTGTCCGTAGAACGAGAAAAGGACATGTGCTATTTTTTTGTGGGGCCACGGAACGGAGCATCTTTTGCGGCCCCATTGAAGTGTGGCTCGGATGCAGACCGGATACAAACAACATTCGTGTGCATGAGGCCTTAGTCTGCAAATATTCTATACAACCTTCCCGTCTAATCCGTAACTTTAATTTATGTCCCACAGATACTTACCAGATATCACGTCTTACACGTGCACATGATGGTAGTGTATCATCACTGACGGCTCTCCAAGGAGGTTGTGTGCTCAGTTCTGGAGGAAAAGACAGGCGCTTGGTATTATGGAGTGAGACACTGAGCCAGCTTAAGGAGTTTGAGGTAAGCAATCATTCAAAGAGGGAGATAATTTTATTTGGTGTCACTTTGCTCCATCATCTTTGCACTCTGTGTTATTTAGATTCCTGAGCAGTATGGAGCTGTACGATCCGTAGCAGAGGGCATAGAGGGAGAACTGCTGGTTGGAACAGCGAAGAATGCCCTTCTAAAGGGATCTTTGGAACATGGATTCACACCAGTTATACAGGTTTGACTGTTAAATTTTTGTATATGGACTAAATACATACATAATACAATCATTGACAAAAATAAAAAATAAATAACGTACCCATATAGAAATGTTGGATGGCTTCAAAACTCGGTATGCAGTTAGGTATCAGGCAGGTATGTAAATGATTACAGGTGTGGTCTGATTAGACACTGGGTCTTGCCACAGGACGGCATAAGAGTGCTTCCCCAGCTGCCCTATAAAAATCTCTGAGGCTACTTTAGGGTAGTGTACCTCTTGGGCTCCATTCACACGTCCGCAAGTGTGGTCTGCATCCATTCGCAAATTGTGCGGAACGGCTGCGGACCAATTCATTCTCTATGGGGACAGAATGGATGCGGAGAGCACACTATGTGCTCTCCGCATTTCCAGGGCGCACCCCCAATCTTCCAGTCCGTGGCTCCAGAAAAAAATAGAACATGTCCTATTCTTGTCCGCAATTGCGGACAAGAATAAGCATTTCTATGGGGGTGCCAGCCGGGTGTATTGCGGATCTGCTGTTGCGGCGGACAGGATATCAGATAAACAGATAAATAAACCAACAAGTATCTAGGCGAGAAGCTGGGGATAAGGTCACCTCCTAGCAAATCCCTAACAGCTCTCCCTATACTGCTATGCCCACATTCAGACCCTTAAGGTGGAAATAATGTGTCCTCGTGCCTGGGCTGAAAATACCCTAGAATCCCTGAGATGGGGAAAGGGGCAGCCTGTTTCCTCAGAACCTAGGGGGGACAGACGTAACACAAACAGACTAGACAGCAAACAACAAGAAATTAGAAACCAACTTATCTTATCTGAGCAGGAACAGCCAATCCTTCCTTCCTTGCTTCCAAAGCCAGACAGAAATTATAACCCACACGGAACACTGGGAGTGAGAGTAATTTAAACCAACGACCCCACCCAGAGCACCTGAAGGAAGGCGGATCTAACACGACTTCAAAACAAAAAACTAAACACGTGCTGCTAATCTGGCAGACCTCCGCACATAGTCAGAGCAGGGCATGACATCTGCAATGCACTATGGACGTCTGAATGGACCCTTAGTGGGGGATCTTTGTGCCATCAAGGCTTGTTTGACCTATCTGCCGGGAGATGTTGGGAGTAGTGGTTACATGAGGGTGTGCACGCACAGTGAACAGGCTCCAGACGACACAGACAGACCACCAGTATAGAGGATTGTTTGATCCACTGACATGCATGAACAGCTCCTCCAGTTTTGTTGTCCCCCATCCAGACACAGGTAGCACTTTTATTACACACGCCTGCCTCTGCCTGGACCATTTCCTGGCAATTAGCAGAAGGAAATTTGGTGCCACCCACTATGTTCCTTCCGTTGACAGACATTCACTGTTGCCTTTGTTTGCAGTGGTGTCGTAAACATGAAACCTGAACTGCTGTGAATTGGAACCGTATTGGCTTTAGTGAAGATTCCAGGTTCTGTTTAGGATTTGGTCGGATTTGAGTATAGAGGCCTGGTGGTGAGCTCTAACTGCTGGTCTGATGATCTGTGGAGCCATTATATACAACAGTCGGTCACTTCTACTAGCTATATGAGGGACACTAACAGCTAAGCGATATTTGCAGAACATCCTGTGGCCACAAGTGTTACAAGAGCATTTTGATTTTCCAGTCAATGTAGGTTTTTTTTTTTTGTGGGACAAGGTTAGACATAACTCTTTTTTGAGGAGATGGGAAACAAAAGAGCAATACCGCCACTGAGTTTTTACATTATAGGTTTTGTGGAGTTCATTTTCGGCATAAATAACTTTATAACTTAATTTCTGTGTCTGTACAATTACAGAGTTATCAAATAAATGTAGGGGGTCATTTATTAGGACCGGTGTTTTAGACGCTGGTCTTAATAACCCCTATATCTGGCGGTGAATCTGCCGAAGTTATGTAGAGTCCTAGGCTTCTATATAACGTTGCGTATCCAGTGCCAGTCTAAATGTAACACAGTTTCCTTTCTGGCTTACATTTAGACCATTTTATACACCTAAAATAGGCGTAGAAAATGATGATTGAGACAGGCCACACAACGCTCACTTGTAAGTGGGAAAAAGTCGCAGTCGGTTAGTTGCACCGCAATCTGCACCAGAAATATAGGCTTATTTGTGAATAATAAATGACCTGCATAGTTTTTTATGTTTTGCTATGTTTGTACAATAAAACCATTAAAAAAATAAAAGAAAATGTTTTTACATTGCTCACATCCCAAGACCAATCATTTTTCATTCTACGGAACAATGTGAGGGCTTTTCCAGGTTAAGTAGTAGTTTTCATTGTATCTTTAAGGGGTATATAACACTTTTTGATTGCTTTTTATTCAGTTTTTTGGGTGGGAAATAAGGAAAAAACTGCAATTCTAGCATTGTTTTTTTCTTGTGACAGCATTCACTGTACGGGATACGATACATGATAATTGTGTAGTGCGGTCATTATGGAAGTGGCAATACAAATTAAGTGGTAGGGATTTTATTTTTGCCTTTTTTTTTTCATTCAAAAAGTTTACCTAAGCCTAGAGTGCATCTTATGCTACCTGCACACGCTGAAGATTACGTGCGTTTTTCCATGTGGATTCCCATGCAGAAAAAATATGGTACCAGCAAAGTGCATTCGATTAGACAATTCTCATTTATGCTTTGCAGATTATTTTCTGAGCTGAAATTGGCCTGCCATGTGGATTTCCAAATCTTTAGGTACAGAAACGCACAGTAATCAGCATGGAAAATCGAGCGGATCTTTTATGCATATACGCGCACCCGTGAGCAGGTATCCTTATAGTCTGGTGGATTCTTGTAGTAGGAAAATATGGTATATATGTAGGCCAATAGAAGTCAAAAGTCTCAGGCCATCCTTTTACTTCAAAAATGAAAGGGAAAATGAAATATCTGAGGGGGTCTATCTTTTAGGCTATGTCAGGAACATGGCTACCAACTTGAAAGCCGCCATATTGGATCAATGGCAAATCAATCATATTGGATCAAGATTTCCGTAATCTGATTTGCAAAAGTTATCAACACAGAAAGTTGTAACAATTCCCTGTGATGCACAGCTATTTGACGTGTTCAATGTGTTGTCTCTGGTGCTGAAAACAGAACTTTGAGGTTTTGAACTTTCTGTGAGATATTACAAATCTGATTGCAGCAATCGATTTCTGAGAACATTCTGGTCCTCATTGTTAGCTGGCAGCAGTGTGCTGATGACACGGCACGATCTGCTGCCGGCAAACAGTTATTTTAAAACATGTTGAAAGACTCCAATTACCCGATGAATAAGCGTTGCTTGTTCATTGGGTAGTCGGTGGCAGTATTACCCTGCCGGATCATTGCTAATGAGTGTTCATATGAATAGGGCCTTCAGGGTATGCAGTAAACCACTGTGCTTCTTTATTGGAGAAACTCAATTGAAAAACAATACAGGCAACACACTGGGTTCGCCTTTGGTAGAAACTTCTACGCTGAGGAAAGGCCTGATCTAGCTATCCCTCTCTTTCTTAGACGGCTGGTGGCCCAATGTCTGTGGCTCAGTCTTCCGGCTGGCTTCATGGTCAAAAGGCTGGTGACCCAGGGTCTGTGGTAGAATATTCCCATCTCAGCATCTTCTTCTGCTCACTTGTGCAGTCTGGCAGAGTCCCTATTTGCAGACCTCTATCTACATTTATACAATTTCTAACTGATCTAGAACCTTTCTAATGGGAGGAAAGGGGGGGATGGGGGGTGAAGCTGGAGATACAGAGACTAACAGAAACAATGTTGCAGTTCACTGTGCCATAGACTTGTATTGATCTTCAATGGGAATGATTAAGCAGTTTTCAGACATAGACAACAGTCTAGATAGAGCTAAACAAGATAGTCAAAAGGTCACTGTGTTTTCCCCTTCAAAACCTAGCTCTGCATAGTCCCTTATGGTAACTGTAGGTAAATGTAGGTCAATAGGGATGGATCCGTTTTTTCTGGCACAATAGAAAACTGATCTGTCCCCCATTGACTTTCAATAGTGTTCAAGACGGATCCGTCATGACTATAGAAGACATAATACAACCGGATCTGTTCATGACAGATGCATGCGGTTGTATTATTGTAACAGAAGTGTTTTTGCAGATCCATGACGGATCCGCAAAAAACGCTAGTGTGAAAGTAACCTAATAAATATATAAATAATAAAAATAATAAACAGAAGCTTTACCCTTCCAAAATCCCCCAAACTAAATATAAAAAATAGCGAATAATAAATAGTAGATCGTCCTTTGTGCCAAGTGATATGACACCGCTCTATGGCACAAGTTTGTGGAATATTATATTAGCTGCTTGCATGGACCAATTCCCTTAACCACCTCACATCCGCCCATAGAATATAAATGTCCTATGGGTGGATGTTTAACTCTGAATGGACGTTCTGGAACGTCCATTCAGAGATCGCAGCTCGTGCAGCTGCAGAGCGGGTTGCCCTGCTGTCAGTGACAGCAGGGCAACCCAGAGAGAAGGCAGGGGCAGTTGCCAGGTGTCCCTGCCTTCTAGATCGCTGCATACACAGCGCTCACCTATGCGCTTCCTGTCCCGGCCTGGCGGTCATGTGACCGCCAGGGCTGGGAGAGTGCAGGAGCTGTCAGGTCTTTGACAGACCTCGATCAGCCCTGCACTGAGGCTGTACAGCCATGTATTGCGTTGTACAGCCTCTCTGGGGGGTGTATTTGACCTGTAACTTGGGCTACTATGTCAGCCCCAAAATCCCCAATTAAGTAATAAAATAAAAAAATTGAACATAGGAGAAAAATATATATATATAAATATTTGGTATTGCCGCCTCCGTGACGGTCGGCTCTATAAATATCACATGATCCACCCCGTCCGATAAACATCATAAAAAATAAAAACTGTGTAAAAAAATTCCATTTTTGTCACCTTACATCACAAAAAGTACAACACCAAGTGATCAAAAAGGGGTATGTCCCACAAAATGGTACCAATAAAACAGTAACCTCATTCTGGAAAAAATGAGCACCTAAACAATAAAATCGCTAAAAACAAAAACAAAAAAACTATAGCTCTCAGAACATGGAGACATTAAAATATCATTTTTGGAGGAGCGCATGCGCGCAGCTTGCGAGGAGGACATGTCTCCGTGAGCGCCGCTCTGCACGCCGAATTTACCCTGACATTAGCGCCGTACTTACGGCTCCAAAAGCTCGCCGCATATATGCAGGGGACCCCGAAGATGACCCGCAACAAGGGAAAACCTAAACATGCCAGGACGCCTGCTCCATCGCAGACTTTGCCTGAACTGTTCAGGCATACCAGAAACACCAGCATGGCGGACCCCGTTTCTTCACCAGTCAGTCCCGCCTCCTCTGCTGATGGTGGACACTCACCCTCTCTCAACATCACTGATCCAGGTCAGGCTGACTTATATAAGAATATAGCTTCTCTATTCCGTACTGCGCTTTCTCAGGCGGTGGGAGAGTTCTCCCGCCAAATACAAGATCTGGGATCTTGGGTCTCTGAACTGGAGACGAGGGCAAATGATATGGCTGACGCCATTGGCACTGACAGAGAGGAAATTAACTCCCATGCAGCGCAGTCCAGCCCTGGAACTCAAAATAGACGATCTGGAAAACAGGTCCAGAAAAGGGAACCTGCATGTCAGAGGCCTCCCTGAAACCTTCTTGAATCTGCAAATAACTATGAATAATCTATTTAAAGCTTTGCTTCCCCAGACAGAGCAAAATCAGCTACGGATGGACAGAATCCATAGAGCCTTGGGAAAACCGCACTCTGCTGCCTTACCAAGGGATGTTGTCCTCAAGCTTCACCATCCTGAGATGAGGGATCAAATACTGGCAGCTGCCTGGAACCACCCCGACCTTCCCGGACTCCCTTTCTCTGTGCATCTGTATGCGGACTTGGCACCATCGACACTTCGCAAACGCAGAGAGATGAGGCCAGTCACACAACCCTTGCAGAAGGCGCAAGTGCGATATAGATGGGGGTTCCCTTTTACCTTATCTTTTCAGCTAAACTCCCATAACCATACGGTCCACTCACCAGCGGAAGGCTATGAGGCGTTACAAAAGGCGGGGATCCCCTGCGAGGGAGCGGACATTCCGGCAGCTCCACCAAGGCCTCAACTTCCAGCCAGAGATTGGACCAAGGTTCCATCCTCGTCTTCTTCTGCAACTAGATCACCAGCAACCTGAGCCTATTCAACTACAAGAGAGGAGGTTCTCCGACCTCTAATGTTTCGGCCACTAATGTTATCTTTTCTATAATTCGTTAACTCGTTGGGGTTCCTTATGCTCCAGTGATATTTTTTCTTTTTTTCATTTTTTCATTTTTTCTTTTGTCTCACAGCAGGGATTTGGCGCGACGGACTTTCATGTTGCTTCCTATGCAAGGGTTACTTGGTGAGGAACCAATGGCTAATTATGGGCCATGTCTCCCTCCATCTAACCCATCTTTACTTGCTGGCCTTGTTAGGTTCAGCCATATTCTATGTTATATAGTGCTTGCTAGCACAATGTTAATGTTTTATTGTTCACTTGTTTTCTTTTTGGGGATTATGCCTACCATTACCATATATTTTCATAGGATCAGTCAGGTGGGAAGGTGGTGGTGGGGGGATCCTGGGGCGAGTCACGTTAGGCAATACACTCTAATCTGGCACTGATCCATATTCCATCATTATGTGTAAGTTACTATCCCACAATGTGAGTGGTTTTAATTCCCCTAGGAAACGTAAATCAGCCTTTTCCACATACCTTAAGCATTTGCCCGATGTGATCTGCCTGCAGGAGTCACACTTCACACCTACATCACATCCGAGATACTTTCACCCGCGATATACGAGGTTCTTCTCCTCTACATACCCCTCTCAAAGCAGGGGAGTGATCACTTTGTTAAAAAAATTGCTAGTCTATTATCGATCCCAATGGGAGATATGTGATTCTAGTGAGCAATTATAAGGAGGAAATCCTTTGTATGGTAAATGTTAACGCCCCGACTGATGATCCCATCACCTTTTTTAGTGAAATGAGCCTCATTATTGAACCCCTCTCCTACCATAAGATTTTATGGTGTGGAGACTTCAATTTTGTTCTTAATCCCACACTGGATCGCTCATCTCCTCCTAGCCACCTTCGCCCATCTTCTTACACTGCCAAAATACGGCGTGTTTTAGAATCATTATCCTTGGTGGATTCGTGTAGAGAACACAACGGCCCTCAAAGGGGATATACTTATTACTCCCCTGCCCACCACGTATACACATGTATTATATGATATTGGTTCACACGTCCTACCTGCCCTACCTATCCTACTCCAGGCATATTGTTTCCTCATGTTCGGACCATGATATTGTTTTGTCTGAGATTGTCACCGCTGGCCAAACCAGCACTCCTTATTCTTGGAGACTAAACAAATCCCTCTTGACTCGCCCTACTATTGTCACGCCTTCCCTGTGAATGTGCGGAGATCTGTCAGACTGGCTGCACATGCTATTTATCCCTCCTTCCCCCAGTGGCCTGTGCGGGTTATAGTTCTTCCTGGGAGCTCTTGATTTGTGGTGGAGCGTCTGCTCCAGCTCTGCTCAAGATAAGTCCTCCCCTTCATTTTCCTTTGTGTGTTTTATCTGGGCCTCTCCTCTAGGGAGAAGCTTGCTTCCTCCTGGTTTGAAGAAGCAGGTTACCTCTTCCCTTTTCCCTGCTGCTTAGGGTTTGCACAGGGTGTTTAGGTTTAGGCACGAGGGCATGTGCATATCCACCCTAAGGGTATGCACATGGGCACAGCAGTGTAGGGAAAGCTTTTAGGGATCGCTAGGAGGTGACCCTTTTCTCCCTAGCTTTTGGGCCTAGTTGTTTGTTCTGTTTGTTTTCCCGTGTTTAGTAAATTTCCCAGCTGACTTGCCTATCGTGACAACCATATGTGATCAACTCCATGACGAATTAAAAAAAAAATTCTACCCATGAGATAGATCCAATAACGCTGTGGCTAACTCACAAAGCCTTTTTGCGGGGAGGATTATAAGCGTCTCCTCTTGACTGAAGGAGACAGGAACTCATCTCAAACAGCTTTAGAAGCCAAATTAGGAAGGCTAGTGCGTGCTCACCAACAATCCCTATCTCTATATCTCCTTAAAGCGGTGAAAGACACTAAAATGCTAATTAATATGCTTCTCTCTAACAATACTGAAAAAGCCCTTCGATGGACAGCTTCATACTATTATAAATTTGCCAACAAACCAGATAAAATGCTAGCCCGACAACTTAAGGCTAGGCAAAAAATCAACCAAGTATTCCAAATACGTACAGGTTCAGGTCAGACCACATCAAACCCTGATGTCATTTATGATACATTCCATGCTTTCTATAAGCAATTATATTCTGACCCAGCAGTGGACCATAGATTGGAGAGGGATGACTTCCTGTCTTCTATTCCACTCCCTAGAGTCACCCCTGAAGCATTATCAGATCTGGGTAGGGAATTTTCGGGGGGAAAAGTAGAATTTACTATTAAAGCTCTGAAAATAGGCAAAGGCCCCAGGACCCGATGGTTTCTCTGCACTTTATTATAAGAAAGTTGCATCATTATTAGTCCCACACATCACCCAATACTGCAATAAATTATTGTAGGGATCAACACCTCCATCTGAATTTCTTTCAGCCAAAATTACTGTAATGCCCAAACCTAACAAGGACCCCCTACTGCCCTCCATATCTAGGCAATTTCTCTCCTTAGATAACAAAACATTCCCCTCTATCCTAGCTCACCGCCTTAACAGGCTGCTCCCAGACCTAGTACATAAAGACCAAGTTGGATTCATTCCTGGCAGAGAAGCACCAGATAACATTTGAAAACTCTTGAATCTGATACAAAAATCCAACAGAACCGATACTCCACTGGCAGTGCTGGCTTTAGATATAGAGAAGGCCTTTGACACAGTGTCATGGAATTATCTTTATAAAGTATTCTGCTCTATGGGTATTGAGGGGACCTTCTTAAAAGCCATCCAAGCCCTATATTCCACCCCTGGAGCTAGCCTTAAACTCCCTGCCACACACATGTTACCTATTCCGATCCATAGAGGCACACGTCAAGGGTGCCTTCTTTCCCCTGCCTTATTCGCCCTAGCGATGGAACCCTTGGCAATTCATATAAGAACCCACCCAGATATTACTGGTCTCTCAGTTGGTGGAACAGAATATAAGCTAAATCTTTTTGCGGACGACCTACTGCTCTCTATTATCAATACTGTCATATCCTTCCCATCCCTGATGAAATGATTGAAATCCTTTTCTTTTGCCTCAGGCCTTACAATCAATCATTCCAAGTCTGAGCTCCTTTTATGCAACACCCCACCCCAAACTAGGACTCCCCTACTACAGAACTTCCCTTTCCAACATAAACCCCATTATAGCCCTTACCTGGGAACGTTATTGCCCTTGAGAATCGACTCGGTCTACAAAATTAACTATTTTCCTCTATACAGCAAAATTAGAGAAGACCTCTCGTCTTGGAACTCCCTCCCAGTATCCTGGGTTGGAAGGATCCATATAATAAGAATAGTAGTTCTACCAAGATTTCTTTATTTATTTAGAAACCTTCCTGTGCCAGTCCCCGCCTTTGACCTGCGGGCCCTCCAGGCGGATGTCTTAAAATTTATCTGGGCGCATAAACGCCCCCGTATATCCAGGCTAACAATGTGTCGACATAAAACTTAAGGAGGTCTTTCTGTACCAAACCTTATAAAAGATTACAAGGCAACTAGACTGGCTCAATAGTATTTGACTCATCTAGACCTTAAAATACACCCTTTGTGGGTTTCACTGGAGCAATCTAAGCTTGCTCCTTACTCTTGGAGGGCCCTGACCCGGTCTACCATTCCCTTACCGCCTACCATCCGCACTACGTCCCTCCTGTCCTATTACTCCCTTCTTCTATGGAGATATATTAGATTTAAGTTTTCATTACAATCTAAACTTTCACCTTTGATTTATTTGGTGGGAAACCCCGCTTTTCCTCCTGGACTCCAGACAAATGCGTTTGCATAGTGGATCTCTAATAAGTTATGCTTTCTTCATAGATTCCTTATTAGAGGTAAATTGATCTCCATGGTAGACCTTAATGACAAATACTCCCCCCCTGAAACGGAGCAATTTAATGTGAGTCAGATTTTTTCTTTCTTATATCCCTTACGAACTACTAACCAAACCATTGACTTTACCCCTTTTGAACGATCAGTTACATATTCATTATATAAACAGGGTCTGCTATCTCGGATCTACGGGTTACGTAATGCAGCTCCAGAAGGAGCCAAACTGCCTTATATGAAAGTGTGGGAGGAGGACATGCATGTGGAATATTCATTATCCAGCTGGCACTAGCGCTCCCAGACTCTTACCAAGGGGTCGTGGCAAACCACGTCAGCAGAGACATCCATAAAAATCCTACATAGAACTTAGATGGTTCCAACTAGACTACACCATATTTATCCTGAGGTTTCTTCCAGGTGCTTTCGGGGATGTGGGGAGGAGGGTACAATGCTACACACCTGGTGGACATGCCGATAGTGAGGAGGTTCTGGAACCAAATAAGTAGTCTACTATCTGCAGTGATGTGTTATCCTACATCACTTTCCTTATGTCTTCTAGGGGGAAAACCCTCTTGGCTTACATATGCCAATTTAATTTATCGCAATTTATATTTTTAGCTGCTAGAATTCACATTGCTTTTAAATGGCCATCTTCCTCACTGAGATACCAGGCCATCCTAGACAGGATTAATCGAATCTTACTCTACGAGTGGCTCACGGCCATCCGTATGGACACATTTATTGCTTTTGAAAAGTTTTTGTAGCCCTGGTTGTCCTCCCCCTACTCCACAGACCTTCGCTATTGCATCGCTTTGTAAATGGTAGTTTGAGTTGAATAGAGGCAATCAGCAGAAGCCTTGAGGGTTGGGTATATGTTTATGTCAAATTATGTGACCCCACTGTCATTCCATACTTTTGTATACTGACTGTAGCTTGTGCTATGTAAGGAATATCACCCAATAATGTTCCTTCTTATGTGTAATTCACATTTCATCTTGTACTTTGTATTAATACGACTTATTATGTTTCATTTCCAATAAATAATCCATTGAAACATAAAATATAATTTTTTTGGTTTAAAAAATGCTGTTATTGTGTAAAACTTAAGTAAATAAAAAAGTATACATATGAGGTATCGCTGCGTCCGTAAGAACCTGCTGTATAAAAATATCACATTATCTAACCTGTAAGAGGAACATTGTAAATAACAAAAAATAAAAATGGTGCAAAACTTTTTTTTTGTTACCTTGCCTCACAAAAAGTGTAAGGCCTCTTTCACATGGGCGCCGTCTGTGAGGGACGGATAGGATGCAGGTGCGTCGCGGGAAAATCGTGCGATTTTGCCTGCGAGTGGGGTGAGTATTGTATGTGATTGCGTTATTCCGTTTTTTGCGCGCGAGTGCAATGAATTTTGCACTCGCGTGTCATGTCCTATGGTGTACGCTGTGACACTGTTGCCACACTTGCGGTTGCCCGCGGCAACATGTTGCTGTGAGAGCATGCGGTGGCAGTGTCTCGGCCTTCTGGGTGATTGCCGTGACATGGTTGCCATGCATGCTGTTGACGGTGGTTACGTGTTTGGTATGCTTGTGTGTGCACTTCCCCTTTAAGTTGTAGCCTCCCTCTGTCTGGTGCTGTAAGGGTTAACTCTGTGGTCACTAGGGGTTTATCCTCTGTGGCTCCCTGGCTGGAGTCAGTTGTACTTCAGCTGTCGTTGGTGCTGGAGCTCTGCTCCAGTCCAGGGTGTTCCATCTGTCCAGTCAGGGCCACCCTTGTGGTCATCAATGTTATCCCAGTGTCTCCTTCCCTTCCTGTGGGTTATGTTCAGGGTGTTTGTATGTCTAGTTTGGTGTTACATGTCTGGTGGTGTTTGGTGTCCAGCATGTTTACTAGACAGTTCCCTGTCTCATGTTATTGCAGCTATGGTGTCCTGGGTTCCTGTGTGGTTTGTGGTGTGTGCTGTGTCCTTTAATGTTGGTGTGGACAGCAGCACTAGTGCACGGGTTCCATTCAGTGTGTCTGTGGCAGGTATGTATGTTATTGGTTTCGCTTACCTGCCATCTCCTTATGCTGTATGTGTTCCCCTCTCCTTGCAGCCTGGCCTCAGATAGAGACTCCTGTTCCTCCATGACTGGGATGAACAGGTCGTCTCTTCCCTGCTCCTTGGTGAGGGATTACCAGGGTGACTTAGGGTCTCTAGGAATCCTGAGTATGAGTCGTCCTACCATCGGGGTCCGTTCATACAGTGAGGAGTCAGGGAGAGGAATAGGGAAGCTGTAGGAGGTGACCTGCTCCCTTATTACGCCTTTTGGCCAGGCTGACCTTTTACCCTTTGACACCACACGGTGTGTGGTACCCAGTGTGGTACCCAGACCCAAACCTTCGGGTTTGGGTTAGGTATTCTGTAGATTTTAATATTGTCCCTTATAACATGGTTATAAGAGAAAATAATAGCATTCTTCATACGGAATACTAAGTAAATTAGGTATGGAGGGGTAAAATATTTTTTTCATTAAACTCATCTCATCCACTTGTTCGCGCTGCCCGGCTCGTCTTCTGTATGTACGCATTAGTGATCGGACAGCCTCTTTTGGTTTCACTTTGTCTGTGTGTTGCTGGTATGTCCACACCTCCTGTTCAGGTGTGGATCATGTGACCTTTACCTCGCCCTATTTAGTCAGACTTTTCCCATCACTCTGAAGTTGTGTTCCTTCATCCTCTGAAGTTGTGTTCCGCTTGTTGTGTTTTGTATTCCCCCCCCCCCCGGTTGTTTACTAGGCCTCAGTGAGACGCTAGTTCCTTCACCAGGGAAGGAACGGGTGGTCTCTGCCCTGTCATTATCTTTAGTGCATCTGAGGGTCACCAGGGTTTTCTAGGTTCCCGTGTATGAGTATCTCTACCATTGAAAGGTGCCCTAGGAGTTAGGGTCAGGAGCAGGGTTTTATAGGTGGTGACCCTTTTCCTTCCCTAGCGGTGAGGCCTAGTGTCTTTTGGTGTTCTCCCCTACTACATCAGTGACACTTTCTTCTTCTTTGATGACCTGGGAGGAAAAGGACCTTTGGTTGACGTCACTGCGCTCATCACATGGTCCATCACCATGGTGATGGACCATGTGATGAGCGCAGTGACATCACCAACGGTCCTTTTCTCCCATGTCATCAAAGAAGAAGAAAGTAGACGAGTCGGGCAGCACGAACAAGTGGATGAGGTGAGTTTAATTAATTATTATTTTTTTAACCCCTCTATACCTAATTTACTTAGCATTCTGTATGAAGAATGCTATTATTTTCCCTTATAACAACCACAGTTTTACAGGTTTTGTCTCTACGGTGTTCCCTATCAGGTAAAACCTGTGATCTTCATACAATTAAAACAATACCACATTTATATAGTTCTCCTGTGTTCTAATACAAAAAAAAATTACTTCACCACAATATTATGACCTCCATAACCTTTTTAGGCTACATGCACACGACCGTGCGTAAGTTTGTGGAACGGAACGGGCGGCCCATTGTAGACATGCCTATTCTTGTCCGCAAAACGGACAAGAATAGGACATGCTATATTTTTTTGCGGGGCCTTGGAATGGAGCAACGAATGTGGACAGCACACGGAGTGCTGTCCGCATCTTTTGCGGTCCCATTGAAGTGAATGGGTCCGCACCCGACCCGAAAAACGGTCGTGTGCATGAGGCCTTATAGTTATGTCTACACAGCTATGTGGGGTGCAAATTTTTTGTGGGGTGATCTGTAGTTTGTATTGTCACCACTTTGGAGTATGTGCAACTTTTAGATCACATTTTATTAAATTTTTGGGGTTACGTGAAGTGATGAAAAAAAATGCAGAATTGGCCATTTTGATTTTTTGATCATTATGCCATTCGCTTTATGGGGTAAATATTTTAATATTTCAATTTGGGAGTAATTTTTTAAAATATTTTTTAGAACTTTTTTTTTTTTACTTTTACTAGGAGGCTCGAATTTGGGATCTTCAGATCGCTTATCGCTTACATTATGGTTTGATAGAACTACAATCGAAGCTCCATTTCCTGTTTTTCTTATGGAGCCCTGCCACTTTTCTCTTGAAAGAATCCCAGCGCAACAGAGCGAAGGAACGGCTCCCCCAATGGGAGGACCCATTCCTGACTCGAAAGTGCATGTTTCCGCATTTAGATGCTGTGGTCACATTTGACCTAAAGGCTTAATTGTCTGCGATCAGCATTATCAGCGGTCACAGACATTGTCCCCGGGCCTCTGCTGTTTGAAACAGCAGAGAGACAGTGGCTATGGTGCCTGCTGCACTTGTGAACGGGTGACATCTTTAAAACCCCTCCTTCTGCTGTATTTCCACCATTATCAGCTGCCTAATGATGTTGTCTGTATTGGTCTTAAAGCGGTTCTGATATGTGCAAAGCACAGAGAGTGTAAAAAGCAATGCTTAACCCCTTCAGGACCCTGACATTTTTCACCTTAACCACCTCCGGACCGCCTAACGCAGATGTGCGGTCCGGAGGTGGCAGCGCTGCGCACAGTCACGCATATACGCGTCCACTCGCGAGACGCGAGATGACGCGAGTATGCGCCCGCACGTGCGCAGTTCGTGCCGGCATTTCGTCGAGAAGTATTTCGTCAGCAACCTGCCAGCCAATGATCGTGGCTGGCAGGTTGCTGATTTTTAAAAAAGCCAATCAAAGTGCCAGATATCAGATCATATTAGTAAATATGATCTGATATATGGCTGCCTGCTCCTCTGCTGGTTCTTTTCGTCGGTTGGATCCAGCAGAGGAGCAGGCTTCACAGTGAGTACACCAAACACTACACTTTAGCCCCTGATCACCCCCCTGAACCCCAATTAACCCTTTGATCACCCCTTTGATCACCCCTGTCAATCACAAGTGAAAAGAAAAAAGTGATCAGTGCAAACTGTCACTTTTTTTTTTTCACTGTTATTGACCGTTAGGTTTTAGGTATAGTTTAGGTCCCTTGGTTAGGTAGTTAGCGATCAGTTAGCGCCCAGCCCACCGCACCGCAGTCCGTTATTCGCTGATTAGCGTATCGCTAATCAGCATTTGTACTTTTATAGTATCTGGAAGTGATCAAAACTGATCACGGTCAGATCTATAATAGTACTAGTGTCACTTTAGTTCGCCCTCCACCCAAAACGCAGTGTTTGCCCGATCAGGCCTGATCGGTCGCCCACACGTGCGTTCGCCCACACCCGCCCCACCGGAGTGACAAAAAAAAAATTTTTTTTGATCACTGCACATTCACTTTACACGCACTGCGGCGATAAAAAAATCAGTTTTGATATTTTTTATCAACCGCAGCGGCCTCCGGTACTTCGCTAGCCTCCCCTTTGTAAGACAGGCTTGCTTTTTTTTTTTTGGGTAGTCTCAGGGAATACCCCTAAATTTAGTTGCCCACATGTCAAACAGGGGGTATTCTTCTGAAGAGGCCTACAGGCTTCTGACCCAGTCGGATGAGGAGTGGGAACCCTCATCTGATGAATCCAGCGGGTCAGAATACGAACCTGTAGAAAGCAGTGGCTCTCTGACCCAAAGTTCGGACGAGGAGGCTGAGGTCCCTGATACCACCAGGCGTACCCGGCCCCGTGTCGCTAGACCGCAGGTTGCGCAGGATCCGCTTCAAGAGCAGCAGAGTGGGGCTGGTGCTGTCGGATTACGTGGTGAGGCATACACCAGCAGCCCAGCCCTCCCTGGACCTAGTACCAGCACTGCCGTACAACCTGGTGAAGTAGCGAGCACCAGAAGGGCAGTTGAAGCTGGTACGGTGGCACGTGCAGTAGTGACCCCATCGCAGCCACCGCAAAGACGTGCCCGTAGAGCCCCTAGAATCCCAGAGGTGCTGGCAAACCCTGATTGGCAGTCCCCAACTTCAGCCGCACCTGTAGTTTTCCCTTTCACTGCCCAGTCTGGAGTTCGGGTTGAGACAGCTCAGATCGGTTCGGCCCTGGGATTTTTTGAGCTGTTCTTGACTGCGGAGCTTTTAGACATAGTTGTGGCCGAAACAAACAGGTATGCCACACAATTTATCACCGCTAACCTGGGAAGCTTTTATGCCCAGCCTTTCCGGTGGAAACCAGTCCAAGTTTCCGAACTTAAAACTTTTCTGGGCCTCCTCCTCAACATGGGCCTGACAAAAAAGCATGAATTGCGGTCATATTGGTCCACGAACCCGATTCATCACATGCCCATGTTCTCTGCTGCCATGTCCAGGGCACGTTTTGAGGCCATCCTGCGGTTCCTGCACTTTAGTGACAACACCGCCTCCCGTCCCAGGGGCCACCCTGCTTTTGACCGGCTCCACAAAATTCGGCCCCTCATAGACCATTTCAACCAGAAATTTGCAGATATTTATACCCCAGAGCAAAACATCTGCATAGACGAGTCCCTGATACATTTTACCGGGCGCCTTGGCTTCAAACAATACATCCCAAGCAAGCGCGCCCGGTATGGGGTCAAATTGTATAAGCTCTGTGAAAGGGCCACAGGCTATACCCACAAATTCCGGGTCTATGAGGGAAAAGATCAGACCCTGGAGCCGGTCGGTTGCCCTGACTACCTGGGGAGCAGTGGGAAGACAGTTTGGGACTTGGTGTCACCCTTATTCGGCAAGGGGTACCATCTTTATGTGGACAATTTTTACACAAGTGTGGCCCTCTTTAGGCATTTGTTTCTAGAACGGATTGGCACCTGTGGTACCGCGCAAACTAGTCGCGTGGGCTTCCCCCAACGGCTCGTTACCACCCGTCTTGCAAGGGGGCAGAGGGCCGCACTGTGTAACGAAGAACTGCTCGCGGTGAAATGGAGAGACAAGCGTGACGTTTACATGCTCTCCTCCATTCACGCAGACACGACAATACAAATTGAGCGAGCAACCCGTGTCATTGAAAAGCCCCTCTCAGTCCACGACTATAACCTCCACATGGGAGGGGTGGACTTCAATGACCAGATGTTGTCTCCGTATTTAGTTTCCCGACGCACCAGACGCTGGTATAAGAAGGTGTCTGTATATTTAATTCAATTGGCTCTGTACAATAGTTTTGTTCTCTACAGTAAGGCTGGGAGAACTGGATCCTTCCTCAAATTTCAGGAAGAGATCATCGAGAATCTCCTGTATCCAGGAGGTTCCGTGGCCCCAACCACCAGTGTAGTTAGCCGTCTACACGAGCGACATTTCCCCAATGTCGTTCCTGGTACCTCAACCCAACAGTCACTCAGGAGAAGTTGGGGAATGTGTTTCGGGGTGTCATTTTACATATACCCATGCTGGGTGAGAAAAATATCTTGGTCAAATGCCAACTTTGTATAAAAAAATGGGAAAAGTTGTCTTTTGCCAAGATATTTCTCTCACCCAGCATGGGTATATGTAAAATGACACCCCAAAACACATTCCCCAACTTCTCCTGAGTACGGCGATACCAGATGTGTGACACTTTTTTGATGCCAAGGTGGGCAAAGGGGCACATATTCCAAAGTGCACCTTTCGGATTTCACCGGTCATTTTTTACAGATTTTGATTGCAAAGTACTTCTCACACATATGGGCCCCTAAATTGCCAGGGCAGTATAACTACGCCACAAGTGACCCCATTTTGGAAAGAAGACACCCCAACGTATTCCGTGAGGGGCATGGCGAGTTCCTAGAATTTTTTATTTTTTGTCGCAAGTTAGTGGAATATGAGACTTTGTAAGGAAAAAAGAGAAAAAAAAAATCATCATTTTCCGCTAACTTGTGACAAAAAATAAAAAATTCTAGGAACCCGCCATGCCCCTCACGGAATATCTTGGGGTGTCTTCTTTCCAAAATGGGGTCACTTGTGGCGTAGTTATACTGCCCTGGCAATTTAGGGGCCCAAATGTGTGAGAAGTACCTTGCAATCAAAATGTGTAAAAAATGGCCTGCAAAATCTGAAAGGTGCACTTTGGAATGTGTGCCCCTTTGCCCACCTTGGCAGCAAAAAAGTGTGACACATCTGGTATCGCCGTACTCAAGAGAAGTTGGGGAATGTGTTTTGGGGTGTCATTTTACATATACCCATGCTGGATGAGAGAAATATCTTGGCAAAAGACAACTTTTCCCATTTTTTTTATACAAAGTTGGCATTTGACCAAGATATTTTTCTCACCCAGCATGGGTATATGTAAAATGACACCCCAAAACACATTCCCCAACTTCTCCTGAGTACGGCGATACCAGATGTGTCACACTTTTTTGCTGCCAAGGTGGGCAAAGGGGCACATATTCCAAAGTGCACCTTTTGGATTTCACCGGTCATTTTTTACACATTTTGATTGCAAAGTTCTTCTCACACATTAGGGCCCCTAAATTGCCAGGGCAGTATAACTACCCCACAAGTGACCCCATTTTGGAAAGAAGACACCCCAAGGTATTCTGTGAGGGGCATGGTGAGTTCCTAGAATTTTTTATTTTTTGTCGCAAGTTAGTGGAATATGAGACTTTGTAAGAAAAAATAAAAAAAATAAAATCATCATCATTTTCCGCTAACTTGTGACAAAAAATAAAAAGTTCTATGAACTCACTATGCCCATCAGCGAATACCTTAGGGTGTCTACTTTCCGAAATGGGGTCATTTGTGGGGGTTTTCTACTGTTTGGGCATTGTAGAACCTCAGGAATCATGACAGGTGCTCAGAAAGTCAGAGCTGTTTCAAAAAGCGGAAATTCACATTTTTGTACCATAGTTTGTAAATGCTATAACTTTTACCCAAACCATTTTTCTTTTGCCCAAACATTTTTTTTTTTATCAAAGACATGTAGAACAATAAATTTGGTGAAAAATTTATATATGGATGTCGTTTTTTTTTGCAAAATTTTACAGCTGAAAGTGAAAAATGTCATTTTTTTGCAAAAAAATCGTTACATTTTTATTAATAACAAAAAAAGTAAAAATGCCAGCAGCAATGAAATACCACCAAATGAAAGCTCTATTAGTGAGAAGAAAAGGAGGTAAAATTCATTTGTATGGTAAGTTGCATGACCGAGCGATAAACGGTGAAAGTAGTGTAGTGCCGAAGTGTAAAAAGTGCTCTGGTCATGAAGGGGGTTTCACCTAGCGGGGCTGAAGTGGTTAAAGAGGACCTTTCACTACAATAAAAAATCTAAACTAAGCATACAGACATGGAGAGCAGCGCCCAGGGATCTCCCTGCACTTACTATTATCCCTGGGCGCCACTCCGTTCTCCCGGTATAGGCTCCGATATCTTAAGATTTTCGGCTCAACTGGGAGAAGCCTGCCGGCGTTTCCTTCTCCTAGGCTGTAGCGCTGGCAAATCGCAGTGCTCAGCTCATAGCCTGAGAGAAAAAAAAAAACTCTCAGGCTATGAGCTGAGCACTGTATGCTTTTTTTATTGTAGTGAAAGGACATTTTTTGCAAATCTGACATGTGTCACTTTATGTGGTGATAACTTTAAAATGCTTTTACTTATCCAAGCCATTCTGGGAAGGTTTTCTAGTCACATATTGTACTTCAAGATAGTGGTACATTTTTATTTATAAAAAAATTACTAAATTTACAATTTTTTTTATATTTTTTTACAACTTTCCAAATTTTGATTTCTCTACTTTTAAAATAGATAGTAATACCTCCTAAAATAGTTATTACTTTCCCATATGTCTACTTCATGTTTAGATCCTTTTATAAATGAGGTTTTATTTTTTGGAGAACTTTTTAAAGGCTTAGAAGTTTAGAAGCAAATTTTAACATTTTAAAGAACATTTCCAAAACCATATTTTTTAAGGACCAGTTCAGTTATGAATTCACTTTGTTGGGCTTACATATTAGAAAACATCCATAAATCACCCCATTTTAGAAACTACACCCCTCAATCTATTCAATACTGATTTTATAAACTTGGTTAACCCTTTAGGTATCCCACAAGAATTAAAGGAAAATGGGGATGTAATTTCAAAATTTCACTTTTTTTAGCAGATTTTTTATTTTAATCAATTTCAATTCCTGCAACACATCAAGGGTTAACAGCCCAACAAAACTCAATGTTTATTACCCTGATTCTGTAGTTTACAGAATCACCCCATATGTGGTCAGAAACTGATGTATGGGCACACAGCAGGGTTCAGAATGGAAGGAGCACCATATGGCTTTTGGAGAGCGGATTTAGCTGGAATGGTAATTGGGAGCTATGTCGCATATGAAGACACCCTGAGGTGGCCCTGCAGTGGAAACCCCCCAAAAGTGACCCCATTTTGGAAACTAAGCCCTTGAAGGAATCTTTCAAGGTGTGTAGTGGGCATTTTGAACTCAAAGGTGTTTCCTAGAATTAGAAAAAACTTGGCAGTGAAAATGAAAAATGAATTTTTTTTTCAAGAAAAAGTTGCTTTGCATCCACATTTTTCACTTTCCCAAAGGGTAACAGGACAAAATGCACCCCACATTTTGCTCCCCATTTTCCCCTAAATACGGTAACACCCCATATGTGCTCAAAAACTGATGTATGGGCGCACAGCAGGGTTCAGGGTGGAAGGGGCACCATATGGCTTTTAGAGAGTGGATTTAGCTGGAATGGTAATTGGGAGCTATGTCTCATATGAAGACACCCTGAGGTGGCCCTGCGTTGGAAACCCCCAAAAAGTGACCCCATTTTGGAAAACACCTTTCAAAGTGTGAGCACTTGGCAGTGAAAATTTAAAATTGCTATTTTTTCAAGAAAACGTTGCTTTACACCCACAAATGGACCCCACGTTTTGTTTCCCATGTTCCCCTGAATACGGCAACACCCCATATGTGCTCAAAAACTGATGTATGGGCACACAGCAGGGTTCAGAGTGGAAGGAGCACCGTATGGCTTTTGGAGAGTGGATTTAGCTGGAAAGGTAATTGGGATATGGATTTTGCAGGCAGGCCTGAATTGGGAGACATAGATTCTAGGCCTTTTTCACACAACCGTTTTTCTTTCCGTTTATGGTTCGTTTGTTCTGCAAAAAAAAAAACGGAATGTACTCTTTCAGTTTCTGTCTTCCGTATCCGTTCCGTTTTTGTGGAACCATCTGTTGAAAATGTTATGCCCACTACTGTATTTGTGTTCAATGTCATACGGAAAAACGGAACAGAAACGGAAACAAAAAAACGGAACAACGGATCCGTGAAAAACCGACTGCAAAACCCTGAAAAAGCCATATGGTCGTGTGAAAGAGGCCATAGGTGCTATGTTGCATTAAAAAAATTCCTGAGGTGCCCAGAAATTAAAAACCCCAAGAAGTAACCCCATTTTGGAAAGTGCACCCCGTACAAACATTTTAAGTGATGGAAAGGGCACTTTTGACCTAACAGGTATTTCACAGAAATTAATATGTAATGGATGGTGAAGATTGTTGGATATGTAAGCTATTCTGACTAAATCAGAGATATAAGGTGGTAAAACTACAGGGTACATAAAGGATGAAATTCAATTAATACTCCATGGATGAGTGGTAGATTTTGAAACACTCCTGCATGCACAGGCCAGGTTTTTCAGGGCAGGTTTCGCAGTGGTAAATGGTGTCTTTCCTTATCCCTCTTTTGGAACACACCCTGCATCTTTTTTGGGTCTTGTTGTCTGGGATACATGACCTGGAAAATGTTGCCCTGGTGGTACAACACAGGCACCATAACTTCATGATGTACTGGGACCCTCCCCGGCCTGGCTTTGAAAAATGAGAGCCTTGATAACCGCCTCTTGGAACTTAAGGAAATTTCTTGTGTGGCCTGGAGATTGAAATAACACGTATGCATTATAAATTGCCGTCTGTACAAGGTGCACGACCAGCTTTTTGTACCACACTTTCGTTTTTCGTGAGGCACTATATGACTTCAGAACTTGGTCTAAAAGATCAACCCCTCCCATGTGCCTGTTGTAATCAAGGATGCAAACTGGTTTGAGGACAGTGGTTGTGGTACCTTGTACAGCGGCAGGGGAGCTGGTGTTACTGTGAATGGTGGTCAGTAAAAGGGGCACACCACTTGATTTATATAATCCTAACACTGCAGCTTATAAACCCCAGGCTGCTGTGGTTCCTTAGGGATGTTGATAGGAGCTCAACCAAATGTTTATTAGCTTCCAGAACCAGGGACTTGGCCTGAGTAGGGACAGGTATCCGGACGGGGTTGCCCCTTTCGGGGCGGGTAGCTCTGTATAGATAGGTAGGACTCTCATAGACCCCTTCCCCTCACGTAGGATTTAACAGGGCCTACAGGGTACAGAGCTCCTCCACCTGCATCCACTCCCTCCTAGATCTTTTGGCTTGTTCCAACAGACTGACACCACATGTCCATCTGGAACTACCATCATCGATATCTCTAGGAGAAGTCAGTCCCACCACGTGTACTGGTTCGGGTAAGACTGCTCGCACCTATCCTCAGGTGGAGCAGGACATATTCTACTTTTCTACCAGTGTTGGGGTACCATAATTGGACCCTCCATTTTTATTTTTTGATGCATCACCTAGTGGATTTATTTTCCTTTTAACATTGATTAGTAAAAGTTATGTTTTAAGTAATTGTCACTCCCCCCCCCTGGGGTTACATGGTTTGGTATAATAGTTATCCACATAGAGGTGGTAACCCTTATCCAGCAGTGAGTGTAGTAAGTCCCACACTATCTTCCCACTAACTCCTAGGACGGATGGGGGGGTTATTCTGATGGTTCTATCGGGGAATCTTTTCCTTTGTAAATGCGGAACTTGTTGGTGTACCCAGAGCTACTCTCACAAAGTTAGTAAATTTTAATGCCATATATTGCCCGTTTGCTAGGCAGGTACTGGCGGAATCTAATCCTCCCTTTGAAAAGTAATAGAGACCCATCTACACAGACATTTTTATCAGGGGTGTACACCTTAGCAAACCTGGTGTTAAAGTGGTCGAGGACAGGACTAACCTTGAACAGATGCTCAAACATCGAGTCATTATGGGGTGGGCCCTGTGTATTGTCTTTGCAGTGTAGGAATTTCTGAATTGACTCAAATCGCTTCCGGGTCATGGTATTACTGTAAATTGGAGTCTGGCAGAAAATGTCCAAACTCCAATATTGTCTAACATTTGGCTTCTTTACAATCTTTCTACACCCAGACATGAATCTACTTCTCACACAGTGTCTAAATCCCATTACTGACCGTCCACAGGCTCTGCCCTCACATGTGTATCCAATCCTATCCTGTGTGATGCAGCCTGCTGAGCGGTGTATCTAATCCCATCACTGACAGTCCACAGGATCTTCCCTCACTATCTCCAGAGTGTGCACACTACCGTATCCATTTTCCAATCCACATTTTTGCAGTCCCATTGAGTTCCATGGATTTGAGGTCCTCATTTTGAGGACCAGAATAGGACATGTTCTATCTTTACTGGAACTGACATACGGATGTAAAAACCACACTGATGACGTCCATGTGCTTTCCACATCTGTATGTCAGTTCTGCGAAAGATAAAACATGTCCTATTCTGGTCCTCATAATGCAGATTTAAAACCCATTGAACTCAATGGGACTGCAAAAAAATGTGAATCGCACACGGACAGTAACCTTATTTAGTGGATCCGCGACTTGCAGACCGCAAAACAGATACGGTTCTGTGCAAGAGCCCTATCACTTATACTCAGCGCCCATAACAAACACGTCCACAGTGCCCCCATAACAGTGACTTCCACAGTGCCCCCATAACAGTGACGTCAACAGTGCCCCCATAACAGTGACGTCCACAGTGCCCCCATAACAGTGACGTCCACAGTGCCCCCATAACAGTGACGTCCACAGTGCCCCCATAACAGTGACGTCCACAGTGCCCCCCATGACAGTGACGTCCACAGTGCCCCCCATGACAGTGACGTCCACAGTGCCCCCATAACAGTGACGTCCACAGTGCCCCCATAACAGTGACGTCCACAGTGCCCCCCATAACAGTGACGTCCACAGTGCCCCGCATAACAGGGACGTCCACAGTGCCCCCCATAACAGTGACGTCCACAGTGCCCCCCATAACAGTGACATTCACAGTGTCCCCCATAACACTGACATTCACAGTGCCCCCATAACATTGACATCCAGTGCCCCTAGTGCCATCCAATGTCCCCTATTTGTCAGCCAGAGCCCTCTTGTGCCATCCATTGCCCCTATGTGTCATCCACTGTGCCCCAGTCAAATCCAGTGCCCCCATGTGCCATCCTCATTGCCCCAGTGTGTCATCCCCTCCCACACACACATACAAATCCCAATTTGCCACTGAGTGCCCCAAGTGAGATCTGCAGCATAGCAATCATTCTCTGTGGCTGATCGCTATGCCGTCACTCCTGCACAGCGCTTACATCACGCTGTGCAGGCGTCAGTACAGGATTCACATAGAAGACTGTACACTGCAGAGAGTGGCCGGCGGTCCTGAACATGCGCACTAGCATTCAGCCTAGTGCGCTGTGAAGACTGCCGGACGACGCTTTCTCCAGCAGGAGGCGGTGACGTCACTCCGTCTCCTGCTGCAGAATGGAAGCGAAGACAGGAAGATAAGAAGACGAACTTCAGCCGGAAGCAAAGAAAAGCCATCTGGAGGGACCACGTGACTGGGAGCAGATCTCAGAACCGCTGCACTGTGGAAGGTAAGTATGTGATCATTAATCTTTCCTCCACAGGTTAGATTTTTAAAGGAAAAAAAAAAGGTTAAGCCCGGAGAACCCCTTTAAGGGAAGGGTGAAATATAGTATGTGATATTATATGCTTGGGACACAAGGGGGTGGAACATGCAACTAACAGTAATAAGAAGAGAATGTACCGTATGTCTGATCTCTTCTTTGACTTGCCTGGATGCTTCAAATATACTTTCTTTTATTTAATATTGTTTTTTTTGGCAGGGGCACACAGATGAATTGTGGGGATTAGCTACACATCCATTTCAGAATATTTTTCTGACCTGTGGACATGACAAACAGTTGTGTATTTGGAATGGTAATGATCATACTCTGAATTGGGCACATTTTCTGGAGGTGAGATAACATTTGTTGAACACAGAAATGTTAAATTATGCTTTAAAGAGTTATGCATGAGTAAGACAGACCTCTCAGAGTGGCCAACCCCTGGTAGATATCATACTTACCTGGTCCCTGCCACTGGGACTTCAGTGTCAGCCAGGGAGCTTCTGTACTGTAATGCGTCTGCGCCAACACACAGGAGCAAAACTTCAGGAGACTTTGGAGCCAGGAGTGATTACGCCTTCACTGCCTGGTCCTATCAGTTAAAATGGTGGAGGCACGGCATGCAGGAGAGTGAGCAGAGCCTCTGGGTGCAAGGATGTGCAATGGCACCTCCCTTGTTGCACTGAGGGGCTCATTTATATTTTATAAAAATGTGTATTTCTCAGCAATGGGGGCACATGGTCATATGAGACATTAACATTAAATTCAGCTGACAAGTGCACATCCCTAAGATCAGCTGGTTTTATTGAGATATATTTGGTTACAGGTTTCCTTTAATGGGGACTTTCTTATAAAGACAACCCCAGTCTCAAATTAGAGCATATAAATGTTAAAAAAGGGGGTCCTCCATTCAGGATCCCCCTTCTATAAACCAGAGTGGATGGGTGGCTCTGGCTGACCCGGTTTCTGTTAAACATGTTGAGCCATTCATTTCAGTGGCCAGTATGTATTTCAACATTTTCCCTGCCAAAGCGGCTTCTGCTTAACAATGGGTTGTCTTCATGAAACAATTCATTAAAAGAGTTGTCCAAGATTTTTAGATTGCTGGCCTATCCTGAGAATAGAGCATCAGTACCAGACTGAGGTTTTGGTGACGATCAGCTGTTTTGTTGTTGCTCTGCCAATGGAGCGATACAGCTCTGTCCATTGTGTAGTGGACAGAGCTGTGTAGTTCCTACTCCGTAGTTACACTGAAACAGCTGACTGGGGGGATATTGGATTAAATCTGTATAGCCCATAGGGTCCATTCACACGTCCGTAATTTGGGTCTGCAATCATTCCGCAATTTGCGGACCCATTTACTTTCAATGGGGCTGGAACGGATGTGAATCCGCATTTCTGGGATCCGCATTTTCAGGATGCGTATGTTTTTTCGGCATCAATTTTTCTGGATCTGCAATTCAGTTTCTGAAAAAAATAGAACATGTCCTATTCTTGTCCGCAATTGTGGACCAGAAAGGGCATTTTCTATTATAGTGTCTGTGATGTGCGGTCCGCAAATTGCGGATCGCACATTGCAGGTGTCCATGTTTTGCGGATCTGCAAAACACATATGGACGTGTGAATGGACCCTTAGTTTGGAAAACTCTCTGATAGTCGCTTTATGTTTTCTGTGCAGTACAACAGCTAAATGCTGTTTAGAACACGGGTAAGCAACCCTCCAGCTGTTGTAAAACTACAACTCCCAGCATTCATACTTGCACTGCTGTACTCAGAACTTTCTGGGAATTGTAGTTTCACAACAGCTGGAGTGTCGAAGGTTGCTGACGTATGGTTTAGAGGATATAGCCATTTTGTGGCCTAAACACGCTCTCCTTTGGTAACTATTGTGTTGTATATATATATTTATGCAGACACTTTGGGCCATACTTTACAGTATTTCTTTGTCATAGGATCCTGGTTTATGTGCAGATTTCCATCCCAATGGAAGAGAAGTTTGTGTGGGTCTGAGCACAGGAAAGTAAGAAAAAAATCTATTTATCAGTAGTTGCTTTAGTCTTCTATAGCACATCTTTTAAATCTTCCTTATTCCCTTCCAATTCACTTGAATACGTGTTACTTGATAATAACTGAGTACTTCTGCATTAACCAGGTATTGTAACTTTTCATACCTTGTGGATTTTGTAACCCCTGTTTTCATGTCTGTAACATTTACATGTTCATTTTCTACAGGTGGCTAGTCCTGGACCTGCAGAACCGCAAAATTCTGTCTGTGCACTCTGATGGGAATGAGCAACTCTCTGTCGTCAGATACTCTCCAGGCGAGTAAATGCAAAGGACATTCAATGCATTTGGAAAGTCTTTAGACATTTTTCACATTTTATGTTGCGGCCTTCTGCTAAAATAAAAAAATAAAAAATCTAGTTTATCCCTATCAATTTGCACTTAATACCTCATAATAAGAAAATAAAAACACAATTGTTAAAAAGGAAAAACTTAAATTTTGCATCAATATAAGTATTCAGACCGTTTGCTGTGACACTTAAAGGGATTCTGTCACCTCCCCTAACCCAAAATCCGATTTTAAAACAGTCATGCAGCACAGCTTACCTTGAATAGGCTGTGCTCTTCTAACTTGTAATCCGTCCAGTAGTTTCTGTGAAAATCGACTTTTATGGTTATGCAAATTAGCCCTGAAGGTGCCCAGAGGGCGTTTTGTTCCCCTTAGTGATCCCAGTAACGCCCCTCTTACAGTGCCCAGCCCGCCTTCCTTCCGACTGCCTAACCGCCCCCAGCCTCCCACAGCCTCTCCTCCCTCTTCTCCCCCTCCCTCACGGCCGAACGAACTTTCGCACAGGCGCAGTACCCACTGAGGGCTGCGCCAGTGCGATCTGCAGGAGACTGAGGGCAGGAGCTTCATCCTCGTCACTGGGCATGCGCCGAGCCCAGTGACGTCCGATGCTCGCTCTTCCCTCAGTCAGCAGATCTAACTTTTTGGCCTCAATTTTAGGCCTCATGCACACGACCGTTGTGTGCATCCGTGGCCGTTGTGCCGTTTTCCGTTTTTTTTCACGGACCCATTGACTTTCAATGGGTCCGTGGAAAAATCGGAAAATGCACCGTTTGGCAGCCGCATCCGTGAGCCGTGTTTCCTGGCCGTGAAAAAAATATGACCTGTCCTATTTTTTTCACGGCCAACGGTTCACGGGCCCATTCAAGTCAATGGGTCCGTGAAAGAACACGGATGCACACAAGATTGGCATCCGTGTCCGTGATCCGTGGCCGTAGGTTGCTTTCATACAGACGGATCTGAAGATCCGTCTGCATAAAAGCTTTTTCTGATCTAAGTTTTCACTTCGTGAAAACTCATTTCCGACAGTATATTCTAACACAGAAGCGTTCCCATGGTGATGGGGACGCTTCTAGTTAGAATACACTGCAAACTTTGTACAAGACTGCCCCCTGCTGCCTGGCAGCACCCGATCTCTTACAGGGGGATATGATAGTACAATTAACCCCATCATATCCCCCTGTAAGAGATCAGGGCTGCCAGGCAGCAGGGGGCAGACCCCCCCCCCCCCTCCCCAGTTTGAATATCATTGTGCGGCCCCCCCCCCCTGTTGTTAACTCGTTGGTGGCCAGTGTGCGCACCCCCCTCCCTCCCTCCCTCTATTGTTTTAATACATTGGGGCCAGTGTGCGCGCGCCCCCCCAACCCCCCCTCCCTCCCTCTATTGTTTTAATACATTGGGGCCAGTGTGCGCGCGCCCCCCCAACCCCCCCTCCCTCCCTCTATTGTTTTAATACATTGGGGCCAGTGTGCGCGCGCCCCCCCAACCCCCCCCCCCCCCTCCCTCCCTCTATTGTAATCATCATCGGTGGCAGCGGAGTGGAAGATTTTCATACTTACCTGGCTGCTGGCTGCTGCGATGTCTGCGTCCGGCCGGGAGCTCCTCCTACTGGTAAGTGACAGCAATGCGCCGCACAGACCTGTCACTTACCAGTAGGAGGAGCTCCCGGCCGGACACAGAGATCGCAGCAGCCAGCAGCCAGGTAAGTATGAAAATCTTCTACTCCGCTGCCACCGATGATGATTACAATAGAGGGAGGGAGGGGGGGGGGGGGGTTGGGGGGGTGCGCACACTGGCCCCAATGTATTAAAACAATAGAGGGAGGGAGGGGGGGTTGGGGGGGCGCGCGCACACTGGCCCCAATGTATTAAAACAATAGAGGGAGGGAGGGGGGGTTGGGGGGGCGCGCGCACACTGGCCCCAATGTATTAAAACAATAGAGGGAGGGAGGGAGGGGGGTGCGCACACTGGCCACCAACGAGTTAACAACAGGGGAGGGGGGGCCCACTGGCCACCAATGAGTTAAAAACAGGGGGGGGGGGGGTCTGCCCCCTGCTGCCTGGCAGCACCTGCCAGGCAGCAGGGGACAGTCATGTACACAGTTTTTTTGTATATTCTAACCTGAAGCGTCTCCATCACCATGGGAACGCCTCTGTGTTAGAATATACTGTCGGAAATGAGTTTCACGATGTAGCTCATATCCGACAGTATATTCTAACATAGAGGCGTTCCCATGGTGATGGGGACGCTACAAGTTAAAATATACCATCGGATTGGAGAAAACTCCAATCCGATGGTATAACAGAACTCCAGACTTTACATTGAAAGTCAATGGGGACGGATCCGTTTGAAATGGCACCATATTGTGTCAACATCAAACGGATCCGTCCCCATTGACTTGCATTGTAATTCAGGACGGATCCGTTTGGCTCCGCAGGGCCAGGCGGACACCAAAATGACTTTTTTTTCATGTCCGTGGATCCTCCAAAAATCAAGGAAGACCCACGGACGGAAAAACGGTCACGGATCACGGACCAACGGAACCCCGTTTTGCGGACCGTGAAAAAAAACGTCCGTGTGCATGAGGCCTTAAGCGTCATATCTGGAGGAAACCAGACACTGCTCGTCAACTGCCCAATACCATCTTCAGCTGTCAGCTGAAGGCTTATTCACTTAGAAGTGAAGCATGGTGGTGTCAGCATCATGCTGTGGGGTTTGTTTTTCATTGGCTGGGATAGGGAGACTAGTCTGGGTTGTGGGAAAGCTGAGTAGAGCAAAGTACAGAGATATTCTTGATAAAAACCTTCACATTCCAACAAGACAATGAGCCTAAGCACTCAGCCAAGAAAACACAGGAGTGGCCTATGAACAACTCTTTGAATATCCTTAAGTGGCCCAGTCAGAGCCCTGACCCTATCAGACATCTCCTTGAGCAACCTGAAAATGGTTGTCCACCAGCGGCCCCCTTCCACTATGACAGAGCTTATGGGGAACTGCAGAGAAAATGGCAGAAAATCCCCAAATCCAGGTGTGCATACCTTTATGGCATCAAGAAGAATGGACACTATAATCGCTGCCAAAGGTGCTTCAACTAAGTTCTCAGTAAAGAGTCTGAATACTTGTGTCAAAGCATTTGGGGGTACTATCTCTCCTTGGGTAGAGAGCACCTTAATCGGCGTGAGGAGACTTATAGGCCATTCATGCTCCTCTGGAATTCTGGAAAGAAAGGGATTCAAATGAGCTCTTAACAAGCTCTGCCTCTAGTGCCACCAGATATAAGACAGCTGTCCTATAAGACAATGTTCAACCCTTTCAAGACCAAGCTATTTTTTACCTTCCTGACCAGGCTTAATTTTGCAAATCTGACATGTCAATTTATGTGCTAATAACTTTGGAATGCTTTTATTTATCCAAGCCATTCTGAGATTGTTTTCTCATGACATCCCATACTTGATGTTAGGGGTAAATTTGGGACGATAACGTTGACCTTTATATTATAAAAAATTTGGAAAAAAAAAACGGCAGCTAGTGATACGTCATTAGAGAGGTTTTACTTAACCGCTTCACGAACTGCCCATTGACTATAAACGTCCTTGGGCTGTTCGTTTATCTCTGAATGGACGTCTGGAACGTCCATTCAGAGATGGCAGCTGCACGCTAATCGTGCAGCTGCCGAGCGGGGGCCCGCTGTCAGTGACAGCAGGGCAACCCAGGGACAGTTCCAAGTTGTCCCTGCCTTCTAGATCGCTGTATACACAGCACTCACTGAGCGCTGTGTATACAGATCAGGAAGCGCTATGCGCTTTCTGTCCCAGCCGGTGATCATGTGATCGCTGGGGCTAGGAGAGTGCAGGAGCTGTCAGGTATTCCACAGACCTCGATCAACCCTGCACTGAGGCTGTACAGCGCAGTATAGTGCTGTACAGCCTCTCTGGGAGGGGTATTTACCCTGTAACTGGGGCTACTATGTCAGCCCCAGTTACAGAAGAAATTAATAGTGAAAAAAAAAAAAATTAAGTTAAATGTCCCCCGGAGGTCTTGTATGACTGTATGGGGGACGCAACGTATTTAAAAAAAAAAGTTTCATGTGTAAAAATAAAATAAAAAAATCCCCAATGAAGTAAAAAAAAAAAATAGACTTATTTGGTATTGCCGCGTTCGTGACAGCCGGCTCTATAAATATCACATGATCCACCCTGTCCGATACACACCATAAAAAAATAAAATAATAAAAACTGTAAAAAAGCCATTTTTGTCACCTTACATCACAAAAAGTGCAACACCAAGCTATCAAAAAGGCGTATGCCCCCGAAAATGGTACCACTCAAACTGTCACCTCATCCCTCAAAAAATGAGACTGTACCTAAGACAATCGGTCAAAAAATAAAAAAGCTATGGCTTTGGTTTCAAAAATTCTATTTTTGTGTAAAACCTAAATAAATAAGAAAAAGTATACATATTAGGAATTGCCACGTCCGTAACGATATGCTCTATAAAAATGTCACATGACCTAATCCCTCAGGTGAATGCTGTAAAAATAAATAAAAACTGTGCTAAAACAACAAATTTGTTGGTCACCTTGCCCCATAAAGTTTAATAATGAATGGTCAAAAAATCATATGTACCCAAAAATGGTACTAATAAAAACATCAACTCTTTCTGCAAAAAACGAGCCCCTGCAGAAGACGATCGGCAGAAAATAAATAAATAAATATGGCGTTCAGAAAATGGAGACACAAAAACATAATTTTCTTTAAAAAAATGCTTTATTATGTGCTCCTGATAATACTATGCGCGCCCCTCGCATTCATGCGAATGGTTTTAGGGCTGAGCACCGAGCTGATCACTCGGTGCTCGGCTGTGTAGTCTGTGTGTTATCAGTTCCCTGAGACTCTTGAGGAGACTATGACCCTAGCAGTCCGACTCGACCGACGTGTGAGAGAAAGACAACAGGAACGACAGTTCTCTTCTCAGGTACTGGTCCAGTCTGAGGTTTGTTCCAGGAGTGGTGTTGAGGTCTCCTCGGAAGAACCTATGCAAATTGGCATGACCAGAGGGGATCAGGGCCGCAGACGTGGTATCTGTTTCTACTGCGGAGATCCTGACCATTGGATCAATCAGTGTCCAAAGAGGATCCTTTCTGATAAGGCTTCCAAGACAAGACCACCAAGGGACCGGGTACTCCCTGTTATTACTAAGAATAGCTTTTAGTTCCTATAACCATTTCTCTGGGTTCTAATAAGTGGTCGGGTCAGGCCTTTATAGATTCGGGCTCAGCGGCCAGCTTTATTGACCAGAGGTATGCTACTAGACAGGGTATTCCAATTTTTTTTTACCTACGCCCATCCATATCATGGCCATCGACTCCACTCCCCTGGTGGGGGTTACGTTGAGGTCATGTACCTTAGAGATTTCCTTAGCTGTGGGAGTGTGCCACTTAGAGAAATGTTCCCTGTTAGTCCTGGAGAACTTACCAGTCGAGGTGGTATTGGGGATGCCGTGGCTCCAATTACACAATCCTACAATTGATTGGACCAGAGAGGAACTGGTGAGTTGGGTATCTGAGTGCGGCTAGTGTTTGTCTAGAATACGGGTTTGGTTCTCTGTGGAGTCTGAGGTATTACCCGCAGTCATAAATGCTGCATAAATGCTGATGTGTTCTCATCGTCGTCCCCGGAGGCTCTTCCTCCGCATAGACCTTATGATTGCGCCATAGTCCTGGAGAAGGGGGCAAGGTTTCCTAAGGGGCGTATTTACAATCTTTCCAAACCTGAACGTGAGGCCATGGAAGATTACATAAAGATCACTATCCGGAATACTTACTCCCTCCCATTGATTCCGAATTTATTTAACCAGGTATTAGGGGCGGCCTGGTTTTCTAAGATTGATTTAAGAGGAGCATACAATTTAATCAGAATCAAGGAGGGGAACGAGTGGAAGACAGCATTCAATACCCCGGCTGGTCACTTTGAATATCTCGTTATGCCTTTTGGACTCAGCAATGCCCCAGCTGTGTTCCAAAATTTCATGAACGATATTCTTAGGGAGTTCTTGGGAAAATTTGTCATTGTATATCTCAACGACATTTTGATATTTTCCCCTGATTTTAAGAGTCATGTGTTTCATGTTAGACAGGTGTTGGAGGTGTTGAGAGAAAACCAATTATCTGATAAACAGGAAAAATGTGTCTTTGGGGTGCAGGAGATTATATTTCTCAGACATGTTCTGACTGCCCACACCATAAAGATGGATCCTAGCAAGGTTTTAGCGATTAAGGGATGGGTAAGACCATCATCCTTAAAGGCCTTACAACGTTTACTTGGGATCGCAAACTGTTACCGTAAGTTCATAAAGAATTTCTCAGTAATCGCTAGACCACTGACTGACCTCACTAAAAAAGGGGCGGATTTGGAAAATTGGTCTACTGAGGCCTTAGATTCATTTGAAACCCTAAAGAAGGCTTTCAGTAGCGCTTCCGTTCTAACCCAGCCAGATCAGGAAAAAACTTTTATCGTGGCGGTGGATGCTTCTGAGGACGGGGCAGGAGCAGTCCTCTCGCAAGGTTCTGCTACCTTCACTAACCTGAGACCTTGTGCCTTTTTTTCCAGAAAGTTTTCCCCTTCTGAGAGAAATTATGACATAGGACAGTGATGGTGAACCTTTTTAAGACCGAGTGCCCAAACTGCAACCCAAAACCCACTTATTTATCGTAAGTGCCAACACAACAATTTACCCTGAATACAACAGTCCAATATAGTATATCTTCCATGTACTTTATCATTTAGCTATAATAGCCTGCCTACATTCAATGCGCTGCCTGTGCCATTCATAGTGTTCCCTGCACTGATGATTGGTACACCATAGACTTTTTCCAGGGTATGGGTGCCCACAGAAAGGGCTCTGAGTGCCACCTCTGGCATCCGTGCCATAGGTTCGCCAACACTGACATAGGAAATCGGGAGTTACTGGCCATTAAGTGGGCATTTGAAGAATGGAGACTTTTTCTGGAAGGGGTAAAACAATGTGTTACTGTTGTTACCGAGCATAAGAACCTAATGTTTCTCGAGTCGGCTAAAAGGTTAAATCCTCGTCAGGCTAAATGGGCATTGTTTTTTACTTGCTTAAATTTTTCCATAACTTTCAGACCAGGAAGTAGAAACGTGAAGGCTGACGCACTCTCTCTGAGTTTCTGTGCATACCAGCCTACAGAGACACCACCTGAAACCATTTTACCAGCTAAGGTCTTCATAGCATTAAACCTACAAAACACCTCTCTGTCTAACCTAGACAGCAACACACACCACCTGTATATCATCTAATCTATGAGCAACAAAATTCAAGTGGAAAAGATATATAAAAATATCACTTTATTCTCAGATATAATAAATATGGGAAAAGACAGGATGGAAAACAGTATACAGAGAGCCGTAGGGCAGTATACACAATGCGGGATCATGTGTGTCCACACGAATAAGCGTGGATAACCTACAGGTAAAAATGATTATGGTGCATGAATGATCAATCCTGTATAGAAGATAAAGGAAAAAATGGATAAATATAGGGCCCACCAAGGGAATATATCCTATACAGCAGAATCAATTAGATTACTGATTATTCATGGACCTCACATCAACAGAAGTTATGTATACATATATAAACTTCCAAGACTCCAGTATGTATAATGCAATGAATACGGTCACTGGATGTCAGATAATAACAATATCCCACAGATGGTGTCATGGGCCTAATGTGGATGTGAAATGAAACCAAGTATAGATACACCGTAGTACTATAGTACTATACATGGAACGTACCTGAGGACATGATAACCGCAAGTATAAGCCCGAGAGCGCAGACCTCGGCGCGCGTTTCACCTCAGCGGCTTCGTCAGCCTCCTGACGAAGCCGCTGAGGTGAAACGCGCGTGTGGACACACATGATCCCGCATTGTGTATACTGCCCTACGGCTCTCTGTATACTCTTTTCCATCCTGTCTTTTCCCGTATTTATTATATCTGAGAATAAAGTGATATTTTGATATATCTTTTCCACTTGATTTTTGTTGCTCAAAGGTCTTCATAGCAGCCTTGTCTCAGGACATCACAACTCTCATCAAGGCTTAACAACACCTAGCTCCATCATCCACTCCTACAGATAAGTTGTTTGTTCCAGTACAGTTTTGTCTCCGACTGCTGGGTGAGTCTCATGACTCTGTTTTTTGTGGACATCCAGGCATTGAGGACACTAAGGAGCTGGTTTCCAGATCATTCTGGTGGCCTACTTTTTTTTTTTTTTTTTTTTTTTTTTATTTCAGATTTTAAAAAAATCCCCCCCATAACACCCCTATAGACTGTGATATGAATTACAGTCTCTTAGGGTCTCAGAGATGCAAGCATTATCCTGCAGCATACGATTTCAGTTCGAAAGGAGCGTTCCTCTGGTAAAGTCTGATTTTCCACAGATAGGAGAAAAAAATCTGACTGGAATCATTCAGTAAAAGAGGAAACAGTACAGAAAAAAGGTGCATCATGCCGAATACAGACACATCTTAGCTTAATACAATACTGCACCATACCTGTCAGACCCAATCGCCAAGTCTATTTCCATTATTCCGTAACCTAACAGCAGCCCTATAATACTAGTATAGTGATGTGCCCAGAGGTGTACCAGATTTTATCAAATTTCTTATTGTTGCCCCTTTTCTGATACACAAAACTTTCTAATTTCACCAAGTTGTGTACACGGTCCACCAATTCCGCCACTTTTGGAGGATGCGGAGCAGTCCAATAATATGCAATCAGTTTCCTAGCGGTGTATAAAATGCGTCTAATTGCAGTTTTCAGTTCTGCCACTATTGGGAGTGCCTTAACTATACCACTGCCACTATTGGGAGTTTCTTAAGTATACATACAAGAGCAGACAGCTCCAGGTGAACCTCAAATATATTCACAATAAGTGCTATTACATCTAGCCAATATCTTCTTGGACAAGATCTGCATTAGGTGTCCCACAGCGAGCACATAGATCATCTGCCCTATATCCCATTCTCTTTAGCAACCTCGGGGTCCTATAGACCCGATGTAAAATAAATAGTTGGGATACTCTGTGGGCTTCACTGATCGCTACTTCCAGGAATTTCTCTAATACCGCCTCCCAGTCCTCCTCCGTCAAATCTGGGATGTCTCTTCCCCATTTACCATAAAGAGTCAGTGGGGCTTGCTTCCACTTTGAGTCCATAAAAATCCATAGTAAAGCGAAATTACACCTCTAGTGGTGCTGTGCATTGTACTAAGATCTATGATGGCGTGTTTTGCAGCTGGTACTATCTTCTCTTGTTGTTCCTGAGCGTTAATGGCATGTCTAAGTTGTAAATACACATAGAAAATATTTTTTCGGGATCACAAACTCTCGTTGCAATTGACTGAATTCTTTAAGCGTACCATTTTGGAATAGTTGGTGCACATTATTAAGACCGTACTGCCTCCATGCCCGTACTGCAGACACCTTATTCAATTCTCCATATATTAGATTTGGCCAAATTGGAGTGAACTGAGTAAAACCACTAACTCCCGCAACCCCTATAGCTTTCCACCACACTTCATGGATTGTACGCAGCATTGGATGAGTCCTAATCTCAGGAAGGTACCATCCTTCAACGCCGATAGCAATCCTTTCCCTTTCAGTAGATGTTTCACCAACCGGCCAGCAGTATTCAGCCTATTCTCATCTCCCCACCCTAAAATATGTTGCATCTGAGCTGCCAAATAATAAATCTCAGGATCGGGGACTTTAAGCACAACAGTCCTCCCTGAGTCTTTGGCCTAGTTAATGTAGCTGGTGGCCTACTTTAACTAGAGACGTCAAGTCTTATGTGTTGGCCTGCGAGGTTTGTGCGAGGTCTAAGACCCCTAGGACTCACCCAGCTGGGGACCTACTACCCTTACCCATTCCCAGTAGACCCTGGTCTCATATCTCGATAGATTTTATCACTGATCTGCCACTTGCGGAGGGTAAGACTATGGTTTGGGTAGTGGTCGATAGATTCAGCAAGATGGCTCACTTTATTCCCCTGCCTTAACTCCCGAGTGCGAAGACCCTAGCATCTTTGTTTGTGGAACAGATTGTACGTTTACATGGCATTCCAGAAAATATTGTATCTGACAGGGTGTGCAGTTTGTGTCCAAGTTTTGGAGGGCCTTCTGTCTGAGATGCCGGATTTCTCTGTCCTTTTCATCTGCTTATCACCCTGAAAGTAATAGACAGACTGAGCGCCTCAATCAGTCGGTGCAACAATTTCTCAGGGCATATGTTGCAGATGATCAACAGTTGTGGGTGAAATACCTTCCATTAGCAGAGTTTGCTCTGAATAACCGTGTTAATTCCTCTGCTGGGGTCTCTCCTTTTTTTTTGTAACTATGGCTTTCATCCTCATTTTCTTTCTGGGTCATCCGTCTCCTCGTGTAATCCCGAGGCGGATGAGATCTCCTCAAAACTGTGCACAGTATGGGCTCAGGATTAATCGAGGCTCAAAATACTCAGAGTCAAGGCCAATAGGAGACGTTCCACGGGGGTGAACTTTCAGGTGGGTGATAAGGTGTGGTTGTCCTCTAAAAAATTTTCACTCAAAGTTGCTTTAAGAAAGTTTGCTCCTCGCTTTTTTAGGGCCGTACAGAATCGTCGAGGTGATTAATCCTATATCATTTAGGTTAGAATTGCTGCTCCACATTCACAATGTATTTCACAAGTCCCTACTGAAAAAATACATCGAACCTGTTGTACCGTTACAAGCCGCGCCTCTGCCTGTTCTGGTTAAGGATTCTGTGGCGTATGCGGTATGTAAAATTGTGGATGTTAGGAGAGTGCCTAATTCCTTGTAGTATCTGGTGCACTGGAAGGGCTATGGACCCGAGGAGAAGTCTTGGGTACCAGCTAGGGAGGTTCATGCCCCTAGACTGGTTAAGATTTCATGAGGATCATCCCGAGAAGCCGTCACCTGAGTCCTTGGGTTCGGTGGCCCCGCATAAAAGGGGGGGTACTGTCACGGCGCCGTCTAGGAGGCGGGCACAGCCGGAGCGCGCACGCATAATCAGCGCGTACAGCGTCGCCGGCACTCCTGATAATACTATGCACGTATCTATGCGCATTCATGCGAATGGTTTTAGGGCTGAGCACCGAGCTGATCACTCGGCGCTTGGCTGTGTAGTCTGTGTGGAGTCATGTGACGCTGGCCACGTCACATAACCCCTCTGGCTCTCTATTTAAACAGGCAGTCTGCTGGCCACATATTGCCTGTTATTTAGGTTTCACCTGCGATTTTTTTTTTTTATTTTTTTTTTCTTTCCTGGCGTACTTAAATCCTGCTGAATTCCTGACGATCCTCTGCCTGCTCCTTGTGTACTTCACAACTCTCCTGGTATTTATGACCCTAGCTTCTCCTGACTATTCTCTGCTTGCTCCATTTGTACTTCGTAGCTTTCCTGGTATTGACTCGGTCCGTTCACGTTGTTTGTCTGTCTGGCGTCCCTGCACTTATTCCAGGCTTGGGATTGCCGTCCAGTTGTCCCCTGTCATTAGGACTTGCGAGGCAAGTAGGCAGGGCCAGGGGTGAGGGTGGAGCGCAGTGGTGACTTGTGTGTGTTTGCGACCGTTACAAATAAAACTAGCACCTTATCCCTTGTTTCCAAAATCTCCATTTACCTTTAAATTTTGTGGAACACCTAAAAGGTTAGCAAAGTTTATAAGATCAGTTTTGAATGACTTGAGGGGTGTAGTTTCTAAAATTGCGTCATTTATGCGGGGTTTCCACTATGTAAGTCCCACAAAGGGACTTCAGAACTGAACTGGATTACAGAAGAGTTCACAGCAGCATATCCAGTGTGACTTTTTATTGGGAACCAAGAGTGCACACACAAAGCAATACGACGTTTCGGCTACGCAGTAGCCTTTCTCAAGTATATTTATACAAAAGGTGATCAATCATATAAATACCCAAATGGCCCCCGCATGTGACATGGTAAAACCAATAAACAAAGACACAATCTTAATTCCATCTGTGTGCTATAAAATGACCTCTGCTCCAATAGAAATACTGCTAAATAGTGAAAGGGGTTATCCGACTTAAATAAATCTATTCTAATTGCTTTTATTGTTGTCCATTGAAAGTTTATTAAAGTCACTTTCATAAGCTATCTATCACCATTTGTCCAGTTCAGTTCTGGGTCATGTGACCCCTGACGTCAGCAAGCCTGCTCTGGCTCTGACGTCTCGTTTACAGCTCTCCCTGCTTGGGGGAGTGGCCAGGCTGTGTAAACGAGACGTCAGAGCTCTGGTGCCCTCCCCCCTCCAGCTCTCCTCACTGCCTCGGCTCTGCTCTGCTGATGACGTCTCGTTTACAGCTCTCCCTGCTTGGGGGAGTGGCCAGGCTGTGTAAACGAGACGTCAGAGCTCTGGTGCCCTCCCCCCTCCAGCTCTCCTCACTGCCTCGGCTCTGCTCTGGCTCTGACGTCTCGTTTACAGCTCTCCCTGCTTAGGGGAGTGTCCAGGCTGTGTAAACGAAACGTCAGAGCCTCTGGTGCCCTCCCCCCTCCAGCTCTCCTCACTGCCTCGGCTCTGCTCTGCTGATGACGTCTCGTTTACAGCCGTCTCCCTGCTTGGGGGAGTGGCCAGGCTGTGTAAACGAAACGTCAGAGCCTCTGGTGCCCTCCCCCCTCCAGCTCTCCTCACTGCCTCTGCTCTGCTCTGCTGATGACGTCTTGTTTACAGCTCTCCCTGCTTGGGGGAGTGGCCAGGCTGTGTAAACGAGACGTCAGAGCCTCTGGTGCCCTCCCCCCTCCAGCTCTCCTCACTGCCTCGGCTCTGCTCTGCTGATGACGTCTCGTTTACAGCCGTCTCCCTGCTTGGGGGAGTGGCCAGGCTGTGTAAACGAGACGTCAGAGCTCTGGTGCCCTCCCCCCTCCAGCTCTCCTCACTGCCTCGGCTCTGCTCTGCTGATGACGTCTCGTTTACAGCTCTCCCTGCTTGGGGGAGTGGCCAGGCTGTGTAAACGAGACGTCAGAGCTCTGGTGCCCTCCAGCTCTCCTCACTGCCTCGGCTCTGCTCTGCTGATGACGTCTCGTTTACAGCTCTCCCTGCTTGGGGGAGTGGCTAGGCTGTGCAAACGAGACGTCAGAGCTCTGGTGCCCTCCCCCCCTCCAGCTCTCCTCACTGCCTCGGCTCTGCTCTGCTGATGACGTCTCGTTTACAGCTCTCCCTGCTTGGGGGAGTGGCCAGGCTGTGTAAACGAGATGTCAGAGCCTCTGGTGCCCTCCCCCCTCCAGCTCTCCTCACTGCCTCGGCTCTGCTCTGCTGATGACGTCTTGTTTACAGCTCTCCCTGCTTGGGGGAGTGGCCAGGCTGTGTAAACGAGACGTCAGAGCTCTGGTGCCCTCCCCCCTCCAGCTCTCCTCACTGCCTCGGCTCTGCTCTGCTAATGACGTCTCGTTTACAGCTCTCCCTGCTTGGGGGAGTGGCCAGGCTGTGTAAACGAGACGTCAGAGCTCTGGTGCCCTCCCCCCTCCAGCTCTCCTCACTGCCTCGGCTCTGCTCTGCTGATGACGTCTCGTTTACAGCTCTCCCTGCTTGGGGGAGTGGCCAGGCTGTGTAAACGAGACGTCAGAGCTCTGGTGCCCTCCCCCCTCCAGCTCTCCTCACTGCCTCGGCTCTGGTATGCGATCTCTCTTGTGCAGTACATACCAGAGCCGAGGTTATCTCTTCTCAGGCAGAAGGGTATGTTTGACTGTTTGTCCCTCCTGCATTCACTGGGGCTAGAGGTGGCATTTTGTAAACGTTCCCCTCTGCATCTGGGGATCGTTATTACAGCCCTGCCCCCCCTCCCCCACTAGTACACATTGAACACCCCCTGTGAAATATAAATAAATTATTGGCCATCATTATTATCATAATCATCTGTATTCAGCTATATAAAATCCTTATCTGCCACCAATATATGTATTTATCTAAGCAATATCCATATTGAATATATATTTGAATAATATAGATATTGCTTAGATACAGATAATGCTAATGATATTTTCACACTAGCGGCAGTACGTATCCGACAGGCTGCTCACCCTGTCGGATCCGCCCTGCCGCTATTTGCCCGTGCCGCTATTTGCCCGTGCCGCTGGACGGATCCGTTATTGCAATTCATTTTTAGACGGATCCGCACCTGGATCCGTCTACAAATGCTGTCCGTTGTCACACTGATCGGCGGATCCAGCAGGCACGCAGCTCTGACGACGGAGCTGCCTTGCGGATCCGGCATTGCAAAACAACTAAAGGACGGATCCGTCCTTCCGGTCTGCGCATGAGCAGACCATGAAAACTGTGAAAAAGACTGACAGAGGGATCCGTCCATCCGCATGACAAGCAGATAGACGGATCCATCCTTCCGGTCTGCGCATGCACAAACCGGGAATTCTGTGAAAAAGACTGCCAGAGGGATCCGTCCATCCACATGGCAAGCAGATAGACGGATCCATCCTTCCGGTCTGCGCATGCACAAACCGGGAATACTGTGAAAAAGACTGCCAGAGGGATCCGTCCATCCACATGGCAAGCAGATAGACGGATCCATCCTTCCGGTCTGCGCATGCACAAACCGGGAATACTGTGAAAAAGACTGACAGAGGGATCCGTCCATCCGCATGACAAGTGTGTATTTTTTTTTTTTTTTTTGCAAAGTGCAGAGCAGGGTGAAGGAAAGGTCAGGTTGTTCACGCCCAGAAATATTCATGAGGCAGAACTCAGGCTTTGTTGTTACACGCCCCCTCAGCATGTACTTCAGCATGTAAACACAGCAATGACAGAACCATGAAAAGGTGTAAGTATGGGTTTTAACTTGATGAAATCTAGCCTAACCAAATTATATGTATATCCTGATGGATTTTAAGTGTTTGTTTTTTTTTTTTGTTTTTTTTATTAACTCGGATAACCCCTTTAAATATACCTGATACTCATTAGGGAAAACTCCACATGTCTCCATCCTGTTGATATCACATATCGGCGTCTCCACAGATCCATTGCGCATGTCAGTGACGTCATCACGTTGGCATATGGGCGGGCCGCCGTCGTAAGCATCAATGGCAAGGCCACACCTCTCTATGGATACGCTGCATGTGCACCAATAGACACTGCTATCGTCGGTCACATTTAAAGCGCGTCATCAACCACGTGATCGTCACATGACCCGCAAAAGGTCCTAGAGCAACGTAGGTATATAGAAAATAATAATAGATCCACTTTATAAATCACTGTTATATATTATATTTAACACATAGAAAAGGACCAACAGTATGTCCCAATTGTGTCAATTCATAATTTAAAGAATAAAGTAGATTATTAAACAGAGCGCCGACATAAAAAATAACTAAGTCCCTAATTGTCTTATAAAGGGCCGATGACACTATAATTATGTACAAATATCACCATAAAGGGAAAAGAAGGCTATACATGAAACAATGAGTATCAGTGTATATTAAGGAGCAGACGATCATAAAAAGGATGTACTTCGGAAGAAAAAAATTCATGTGAAAAAAGAGGTGTATAAAAAAAAAATATATATATATATATATATATATATATACACCTTAAAATACCCAGTAAAAACATGATATACTGAATCGGACATCATCCATCATCCTATAAGAGTATTCTACCTATCTACATTGTTTGCATTTAGCTCAATATTCAATCCCTGGGGTTGTAAGGATTGTAAAGTAAAAATCCATTTTAACTCTTTTTTTCTTTAGCATGCGCATGCGCTCCCTGTCTCCTCCTCTCTTGGGAACCTGGACAGAATCAATGACCTGGAATCTCAATTGGCTGACAGAGTGTCCACAATCAGCTAAATGTTTGGCCACCGGCTTGTCTAGCATTTTTTTTCCTTATAGTGCTTTTGTGTTTGTTAATGCGCTCCCTAACCTCCATGGTCGTTTCTCCCACATAGATTAAACTACAGGGACAGACGATCATGTAGATGACAAACTTAGATCAACACGTGTAGTACTCCCTAATGTTGAATTTCTTACCACTATATGGGTGAACAAAAGTGTTCCCTTTCAACATGTTCCCACAATTGCAACAACCCAAACATGGGAAATTGCCTGTCTTTCTGGGCTTCAGATACGTCTGGCCCCCTCTATTGACATCACTCACATATGTCAGTCTTGATCAGCTTGTCATGTAAGTTGGTACCACGTTTGTATGCCATCAATGGCGGTTTGTCAAATTCACTTACTGTAGGGAGGCTACTGTGTAAAATATGGCATTCCTTTCTCAAGATCTGTGCAATATCTGTACTGTTATGGACATAGATAGATACAAACGGGATCCGTCCCATATTCATGTTCCTGGGGGAAGCTTGAAAGGTGGACACCCTTTCAGCCAAGGAGATCTGGGCCCTCGATCTGTGTAGCAGCCTGCCTGGATATTTTCTCTTAGCAAATTTATTGCATATCTCATCAATGCGGTTTGCGAACATATCATCATCAGACACCACTCGTCTCAAATGCAGCATCTGGCTCCAAGGTAAGGAGTCAAGCATTCAGCGTGGATGGTTACTATCATATCTTAAAAGATTATTCCTATTTATAGGCTTCTTATACAAGTCAGTTTTTAATTGGCCTCCCTCTAGGTATACCCTGACATCAAGAAACTGTAACTCCTCAGTGGAGGACGTCACAATAAATTGAAACCCGGGTACCCCATTATTAAGATGTTGATGGAACTCATCCAAGGCGTCCATCGAGCCACTTCAAATCATAAAAATGTCGTTGATGTAGCGCCACCAGCACAGGACCCACTGATAGAATTGAGATGCGTATACCAGTCTGTCCTCGACCTCCGCCATAAAAATATTGGTATAAGTAGGTGCCACGTTGGACCCCATGGCCACACCGCATGACTGTTGGTAAAAGGTGTTGCCAAAGATAAAATAATTCCTCTTGAGTACCAACTCTAGGAGGTCGAGGACAAAGCGGCACGCATCAGGAGTGAGTCCTGTGCCGGCCAGGGCCACATTGACGACATTTAGTCCATAATCATGCATAATGGACGTGTACAAAGACACCACATCAAAGCTCACCAGATAGAAATGGGTAGGTAAAATTCCACTCAATTTAGTAAAATGTCTCGTATCCCTAACATAGGAGGGAGCTGAGCTTTCATGGACACGGAGCAGTCTATCCAAAAAATATGGCAATATTGCTGAAGATAGATCCCCTGCCCGACACAATAGGTCTGCCTGGGGGATCTACCAACCGCTTGTGTATTTTGGGGAGAACATAGATCAGTGGGGTGATGGGAAAAGGTACCTTAAGAAACTGACATAATTCTGAATCAATAAACCCTGTGCAAATGCTGTATCAACAATATTCGTCACCTCCCTGGCGATCTCCCATTTAGGGTCCTGTTTAAGTTTTTCATAAACCTCTCCATCACCCAACTGTCTATTTATCTCCCGAACATAACTGTCCATGTCCATGATCACCACGGCTCCCCCCTTGTCGGCTGGTTTGATAGTGATGTCTCTTAGAAGTTAGTGCCTTAAGGGCCTGTCTCTCTTTTTGTGACAAATTAGGACTATAATGTCGCTGCCGACTACATTCCTGCAAACTTCTAATGTGTTTAGTAACAATTTGGATATAAGATTCCACAATATAATTATTATGTGGAGGCATGAAGCTGCTCTTGTTGCTTAGCTCAAATTTGGCCAAGGACAATTCAGCAGTTTCCTTGCTGGGCATACCCCTATTGTTGACATTATTATCAAAAAATCAGTATCTGCCACAAGACAAAATGAAAGTCCATGTGCTAAAACATTGATCTGATCATCATTCAACTCTATAGATGATATGTTCACCACCAGATTATTTATTTCTTGAGCATGCGTCTCGTCACTCTCTCTCGTGCTCCCTGATTGAATCCCAGGTACATTGGTGGAGGCTGGTCTTTTCTGGTCTCTATGGTGCCTTCTGCCACTGCGTCAGAGTTTCCTCCTACTGCGTGCCCTGCTCTTCCTAAAAAAGCCGGTTTAGTAGATTCATCAGTAGATTCTGATTCGCCTGTTGTGAATCCAAAATAGCCCTGATCAAATCTCCTCCCTCTGCCCCTTCTCCAAGGGGGTCTAGTGCGAGTTTGTTGGTTTTGCCAATTATATATCCGTCCAGCTGCTGTGAACTCTTCTGTAATCTACTACTATACGTGGGGCGGCGGTGGATCGGTGGTCCCATCACGGCTGATGCATTACGGATTGGTCATTTGTGCTGCTCTACAACCATTTTTTATCACTTCAGAACTGAACTGGTCTTTAAAAAAGTTGACTTTGGAAATTTTCTTAAAAATTAAAAAAATTGCTTTTAAAATTCTAAACCTTCTAGCGTCCTAAGAAAATAAAATTACATTACCAAAATGATGCCCACATAAAGTAGACATATGGGGAATGTTAATTAATGAATATTTTATGAGGCATCACTATCGGTCTTAAAAGCAGAGTGATTCAAATTTAGAAAAGTGTTTTTTTTTTAAATTTTCGTAAACTTTTTTTTTTTTTATAAATAAAGGTTAAACATATTGACTCAAATGTACCATTAACATGAAGTACAATGTGTCACGAGAAAACAGTCTCTGAATAGCTTGGATACACTAATCAATTGGAGCGATCGCCGACAAGGGACCACTCTGATTGATTGGTCCCTTGCTGGCATTGCTGGACTCTACTGTCCCTGACAGCAGCAGTGCAGGGGCAGAAGCTTTAATCCTAGCACTTTGCAGAGCTTGGATTAAAGAGCTGCCAGAATGTTTATATGCGTGCTATCTGCACTGGGTATGTGAAGGGGTTAAATAAGAAAGCAAGATTTTAGTTTTTTCTTTTCAATAGCAAAGATGTGGAAAATTCTGATTTCATTATGGAGTGCAGAATAACGAGAAACAAAATAAATTGTGTTTTATTTTAGCACAAAACCGCAACATAAAATGTCAAAAAGCGAAAGGGTCTGAAGACTTTCTGAATGCACTGTAATTGCCACTTTTTCAAATGCATTCTTTTGTGTTTTAGTTTTGAGTTCATGCTAGATCCTGGAGAATGCATTGTGTAGATCAGTGTTCCCCAGATCCGGTCCTCAGGGTCTACCTGCAGGTCATGACTTGAGAATATCCCATAGAATGAATACCTCTGGTAAGTCCTGATGCAATTATATCAGCTGCTCAATACTAAGGAAGTCCTGAAAACAAGACCGGCAGGTGGGCCCTGAGGACTGGAGCTAAGGAACCCTGATGTAGATCTTCAATTCTCACAGTAACTGGCATGCCCAGAATTTTTTGTGATTTTAAAAATTGTGTTGTATTAAAAAAATAAGTTAAAAAAACAACAACATTATTCTGTGTTTCTTCCCTCTGATAGATGGGAATTTCCTGGCTGTTGGATCCCATGATAATGTCATCTACATGTACAGCACAGGCCAGAAAGATCATAAAGATTATTCACGTGACAACTCTATAGAAGATAAATATAGCCCCCAAGAAGAAGGGGAAAACCCCGAAGTAGAGGGAGATAACTGTGTGTCTCAGAGAACACGGCAATACACACGATATGGAAAGTGTGTGGTGAGTTCTCATGATTGTTTACTTTCCTCATCCTCTAAACCATCTCCCGTCACATTAACGCCGAAAGGCGTCAGGGCGGCGGCTCTCCCAGGTCACGCTAACGCCGAAAGGCGTCATCTCGCGTGAGCCGAGATTTCCTGTGAACGCGCGCTCAGGATTGCAAGGTAAACGAGTTGATCTACAGCCTGCCAGCGGCGATCATTCGCTGGCAGGCTGTAGATGCGATATTTTTTTTAACCCCAGAATGGTATATTAGACGCTGTTTTGTTAACAGCGTCTGATATACCTGCTACCTGGTCCTCTGGTGGTCCCTTTTGCTTGGATCGACCACCAGAGGACACAGGCAGCTCTGTAAGTAGCACCACACTACACTTCACACCCCCCCTGTCACTTATTAACCCCTGATCACCCCTTAAAATCACTGCAGCGCCATAAAGATCACTTTTGAGGGGCATGGCGAGTTCATAGAAGATTTTTTTTTTTGGGGAAAAAGTTAGCGGAAATAGATTTTATTTTTTTATTTTTTTCTTACAAAGCCTCATATTCCACTAACTTGTGACAACAAATAAAATCTTACATTAACTCACCATACCCCTCACGGAATCCAAATGCGTAAAAATGCCCAGTGAAATCCTACTCATTGGAATTTGGGCCCCTTTGCGCATCTTGGCTGCAAAAAAGTGTCACACATGTGGTATCGCCGAAGTAGGGCAATGTGTTTTGGGGTGTATTTTTACATATACCCATGCTGGGTGAGAGAAATATCTCTGTAAATTGACAAATTTGTATAAAAAAATTGAAAAAGTTGTCATTTACAGAGATATTTCTCACACACAGTATGGGTATATGTAAAAATACACCCCAAAACACATTGCCCTACTTCTCCTGAGTACAGCGATACCACATGTGTCACACTTTTTTGCAGCCAAGATGCGCAAAGGGGCCCAAATTCCAATGAGTACCTTTTAGGAGGGCATTTTTAGACATTTGGATTCCAGACCCCATTTTGGAAAGAAGACATCCCCAAGGTATTCCATAAGGGGCATGGCGAGTTCATGTAAAATTTTATTTTTTGTCACAAGTTAGTGGAATATGAGACTTTGTAAAGGGGGGGGGGGATACATTATTTTCCGCTAACTTGTGCCAGAAAAAATATAAAAATTCTATGAACTCACCATGCCCCTCATGGAATACCTTGGGGTGTCTTCTTTCCAAAATGGGGTCACATGTGGTGTATTTATACTATCCTGGCATTCTAGCACCTCAAGAAACATGATAGGTGCTCAGAAAGTTAGAGCTGCTTCAAAATGTGGAAATTCACATTTTTGTACCATAGTTTGTAAACGCTATAACTTTTGCGCAAACCAATAAATATACACTTATTGCATTTTTTTTATCAAAGACATGTAACATAATAAATTCTGACACAAACTTGTATAGAAATGTAATTATATTTGAACAATTTTACCAGATAAATTTAAAAATACACTTTTTTGGAGAAAATTGTGGCCTATTTTGATTAATATCGGAAAAACGAAAAATCTTAGCAGCAATCAAATACCACCGAAAGAAAGCTGTATTTGTGAGAAGAAAAGGAGGTAAAATTCATTTGGGTGCCAAGTTGCATGACCGAGCAATAAACCGCTAAAATTGTGAAGTGCCGATTTGTAAAAAAGGGCCGGGTCACTAGGGGGTATAAACGTGTGGTCCTTAAGTGGTTAAACTGGCCATATACCATTAATAGCTGTCAGCTGAAGGCTTATTCGTTTGACACCCTCATACACATGCATGCTTGGCTCAGCCAAGTGTGTATGTGCTCTCAGTGAGGAGAGGGGAATAAGCTGCTGCCAGACACCTCTGATGAAATCCAACAAGGACCAGTGTACTGTATAGTATAATAGCTGAGGCAGTGGATGAAGCTCAACATTTGTTACTTTTCCTTCTCTCTACATTAGTACAGTAAAGTCACCAATAAAATTCATGGACATGGAATTTTGAATTTTATTACCATAGGGACACTCTAGCTTTATCACACATTTGGATTGGTCGAAAGATGGAAATTATATCATGTCAAACTCTGGAGACTATGAGATACTATATTGTAAGTATTGACAACTAAAAATATATTTCAATCTTATTAATGTACTTTTTTTTTTCAAGTGATACGGTTATATTAGGATGAAGGGGGGGGGTTCCAGTCTTATTTTAATGAATTATAAGAATCGTGAAGGGCAAAGTTACACAACCTCTTGATATACAATGGTGAGATTTAATAGACAAAATGGGGCAGATTTATTAGTTAAAGTTGTTACACCAAAGGGGGGGGGAGGGGGCTTAGTGCCGATGTACACGGCATGCTGAATTTGTGCTAGAAACCGCTGTAAATTATTGCTGAAATCTATGTCAGCTCATAGCAAAAAATTTCATACAAATGCAATTGGGAGATCTCACTCTTTGTGTATTTTTCCAGTGACATTTGTCAAATAATATTTGAAATGTAATGATGCCATGTAAAAGAGTTACAATTTTAGTAACCTTAGGCCTAGTGTTTGCAAGGTGATGTGTTATTAGTAACCTCTGTATTGTAGTTTGTGAAAATAGATATTACTTTAGAATAGGCTTTAGAACAGAAAGGTGCCACTCAAATGACAGCATTCTGAAGGTGCCCATGAACTTTAGATATGTTAGCCAAATAAGCGTATGGCGGACAGCTATTCATTCAGACTTTATGATGTATGTATTTTTAGTGGGGAGAGGGAACTAAGACTAAACATTTCTGTTTAGTCCTCATGCATTCTGAATGGAAATAAATCTGTTCAGGATGCATCAGGATGTCTTCCGTTCCGTCAGCATTCTGTTTTGTGACAAGACACAAAACCGCTGCAAGCTGCGGTTTTGTGTCTGGTCATAAAAACTGAAAAAAGGTGGATCCGTCACTGAAAACAATGGAAGTCAATGGTGACTGAGCCGTTTTTTTTCCCACACAACTGCAACAGATGCATCCTTATGTGCAAAATCAAAACTGATCCTCTGCCGGATCTCAATAACGGAATTAACAACACAAGTGTGAAAGTAGCCTAAGCCAATAATAAGAGTAGTTCTCTTTGCCACAGGAACAAGGGATCAGGCATGTTAACATCGAACATGCCCAGTCCTTCATTTCCCTGACATTTGCTATCGGATGAGATACGCATGCACACTAGACAGCGTGTGGTCCAGCCGAAACTGGCTACTTGTCATGTAATGTACTGGATACCAATCCCACCTTAAATTATACAGTAATATATTCAATATGAAGAATTTCTTGTAAAGTGGAATGCTTTCACTGGTCATTTTTAAGATGTCACAGACTTTATATGATATTACTTTAAAAAAAATCTGCAGTTGTCTTACCTTTTCTGTTTATCACGTACTTCAATTAAGGGGATATCACAGGAGGCTGCAAACTTCTCAGAAACAGATATAAAAACAAAGATCGTGAGTGGGCAACATACACATGTGTACTAGGATACCATGTTTTTGGTAAGTTCAACACTACTTTTCTGAGAATAAATATATATATATATATATATATATATATATATATACATACTACATACAGTACGGACCAAAAGTTTGGACACACCTTCTCATTTAAAGGGTTTTCTTTATTTTCATGACTATGAAAATTGTAGATTCACACTGAAGGCATCAAAACTATGAATAAACACATGGAATTAGATACATAACAAAAAAGTGTGAAACAACTGAAAATATGTCATATTCTAGGTTCTTCAAAGTAGCCACCTTTTGCTTTGATTACTGCTTTGCACACTCTTGGCATTCTCTTGATGAGCTACAAGAGGTAGTCACCTGAAATGGTCTTCCAACAGTCTTGAAGGAGTTCCCAGAGATGCTTAGCACTTGTTGGCCCTTTTGCCTTCACTCTGCGGTCCAGCTTACCCCAAACCATCTCGATTGGGTTCAGGTCCGGTGACTGTGGAGGCCAGGTCATCTGGCGCAGCACCCCATCACTCTCCTTCATGGTCAAATATGCCCTTACACAGCCTGGAGGTGTGTTTGGGGTCACTGTCCTGTTGAAAAATAAATGATGGTCCAACTAAACGCAAACTGGATGGAATAGCATGCTGCTGCAAGATGCTGTGGTAGCCATGCTGGTTCAGTATGCCTTCAATTTTGAATAAATGCAGGCATCCTCAAACTGCGGCCCTCCAGCTGTTGTAAAACTACAACTCCCACAATGCCCTGCTGTAGGCTGATACCTATAGGCTGTTCCGGCATGCTGGGAGTTGTAGTTTTGCAACAGCTGGAGGGCCACAGTTTGAGGATGCCTTATCTAAAGGCTCAGTGTAACATGTACATCTTCCAGGGTCCACAGAACTAAGGTAGGCCATACATGTAAGATTTTGGCTGAAAAGCTATCACTCCTGATATCCTCATATACATACCAAATGAAAAAGACACTAAAGATGAATCGCACTGCTGGTGGTGCAAAGTTGAAAGCCAGTAGATAAAAGTAAAGATGCTTTATTAGCACAAGATGTTTCTTGAGCACTTTGTTCTCTTCATCAGGTCCAGTGTCTTTGCTTCTTTTTGTATACCTGTCCACTAAGTAATTTTTTGCTTTTTAGTGTGGGAATTGCAGCAGCTACTCCCCCAAGTGAGCAACATTTTTGGCGCAAACCCTGCCTATTTGGTGTATGAAATCTACTACCCAATGGTGTGCTGTGTGTTTTTCTTCACTTGCAGCCCTCATACACATCATATAGCAAGCATGTGTTCTCAGTAGGAAGAGAGGAGAGAATCCACTACTAGACACCTAAGACAGTGGTTTATTGGGCATTCCCAATACACATTAGATGGTCGGCGAGTCAGGGGGTTTGGCCTATGTGTACAGCCAGCTTAAGGTACCTTTAAAGGTCTTTCTAAAATACACATACCATTTAGCTGACCATAGTAGTAGAAATACTCCAGGCACTCACTAATGCTTGCTAATCTCTTATTTTACAGTACATTAGTATGTATAATACAGTAGTAGGACACATTTCAGCCTTTTCCCATCCAGTGGGCCGAAACTCATCCTTTTATTTGCCAACATACTGGAGATAATTCCATTCAATGATTACAGATGGCAGTGTACCACAATCTGAAGTCTGATTTTTACCGCATTCGGCATGTTATTATTACACCACACTCGTAACTAAAAAACAATTGACTACAATTATAATAACATTATAATATGTATTACATTCTTAAATGGGGATTCACATAAAGTACCACCATTTGATTGTTCTAGGATATGCCATCATTCAGGGCTCCTCACTGATCCTAAGATTGAAGGCGCTGCCATGGTTAATCAGTTATATGGCCCCTTCACTGTTTTCCCTGCACAGTAGCGCCCCAGGCCACCTGCCTATACATGAAACTGCAGAACAGCTCCACTCAAGTAAACTGGGGTGGCTGCAGATACCCGCACAGTCGGCTGACCAGAAATGCCAATGTGCAGGCAAAATCAGTCAAGGGGCTGTAGTGCTGAATTTTTACAAACCTAGCTATATGACATTACTGGAAAGTATCACCAAATTGACACTACACATTTAAAATTAAAGACTACATACTCTGACACTATATAGAAGAGAATAGTAAATCGTTTCTTTGTTTTTTTTTATAGGAGTTTGGCCAGAAGGATCTGATGGGACAGACATTAATGCTCTTGCCCGCTCCCATGAGATGACCATGATCGCAGTTGCAGATGATTTCTGTAAGGTTCATCTCTTTCGATATCCTTGCAATAAGCCCAAGGTATTAAGCCTGCCTTGTTCATATGTCATTTAATATGCTGCCTGTAAAAGGACTGTAATTAATTCATATCACATTTCTCTCCAACAGGCACCAAGCCATGTCTATTGTGGTCACGGAAGTCATGTGACCAATGTTCGCTTCACTCACAGTGATAGTTACCTCATCTCATTGGGCGGGAAGGATGCAAGCATATTTCAGTGGCGGGTTGTGAAGGCCAGCAACATTCCTCGCAATCATTCACTGTCCTCCACCTCTTCTATAGAAACCGCTCACTGAGTGATAGTTCATATTACACAAAGCATCATCTGCAAGAGTTACACGCTGAATAAAGCCGCATACCATGACTTACACACTCTATTGTATCTGTCAACCTTCTACAACTTAGCCAAAAATGCCACAAAAGGTAGTTGTGAACCAACTTTACACAGGTACCAACAGGCAATGGTGCCAACACAAGAGCCTATAGTCAATGGCATAAACTCAGAAGATGAGATACAGCACAGCAAGTAGATTCAGACATGCCAGCAGCTCAGCTTCACACTGCTATATGGCTTTATATTCCCTTGCATAACTTTCCCTGAACTGCTATAGTGATCAGACTTAGCCATATGTCTTAACACCATGTTAACTACTGAAGCACAAATACTTCAAATACTGCAGTATCACAATCTGCTTCATTTACTGTATTTTCTCTTGTACATATTATAGTTTAAGCTGCAAACACAAGCATAGACATTTTTTGCAGGAGTGAAAGAGAGCAGAACTTATATATATTGAGGTATTTCACCATAAAACATAAATGCCATGCTGGTGCTGACACTTCGATAGCATGTTACTTAAGCAGACAGAATCCCTGATTTATTTGAAATGCTACTACCAATAATTGCACTGTAGATAATCCTGACAGGAAACTTTCCTTCCCATAATGTGTTATTACATGCAAACAATGCCGACTCCGAGCCACGTCTATCAGTAGTACAAACCTAACTAACATGAGAGCTGAGCCTGCTGAGTGGAGAGCCAGGCTGCTTTCACACTAGCGTAGTGGATCCGCATCCGTCATGAATGGATCCGGTTGTATTATGTCTTATATAGCCAAGACGGATCTGTCATGAACCCCATTAAAAGTCAATGGGGGACGGATCCGTTTTCTATTGTGCCAAAGAAAACGGATCCGTCCCCATTGACTAACATTATGTGTCAGGACGGATCCGTCCCACTCCACATCCCAGGACGGACAGAAAAACACTGCAGGCAGCGGTTTGGTGTCCGCCTCCAGAGCGGAATGGTGACTGAACGGAGGCAAACTGATGCATTCTGAGCGGATCCTTTTCCATTCAGAATGCAATAGGGCAAAACTGATCCGTTTTGGACCGCTTGTGAGAGCCCTGAACGGATCTCACAAGCAGAAAGCTAAAACGCTAGTGTGAAAGTAGCCTTGGTTCTCACCCCCCATGCTCTCATAGTGCACCCTCCCTCTTACCTTTATTTTTATACTGCCTTCCAAAGCACTTTCTTTTGATCCCTTAATGTATATAAATGTATATTTTAAAGGGGTTTTCCGGGTTATAAGTATTAATGACCTATCCTTAGCATAGGCCTGACACCGCCACCAATCAGCTATTTATAGCAGTCACTGAATCTGGAAGCACAGCTCTGTTCTCTGTGTAGTGGCTATCCCGTGTTACTGCAGCTCAGCTCCCAGTAACATGAATGGAATCTGAGAAGCAGCAGCCCGGTACGCCCCGTTATAGTGGCATTTCACTTGTTGCCGTTATACCTTGTGCTTCAGCATCAGCTGCTTGTGGGTTCGAATTGGGGCCATTGTGTTCAATGGCGGTTCATGTTGCCACTGCTCCGTGTATTCTGGCATTGGCATCCCTCTTCAGTTTTCTATCTCTAGGGTTAATCCTTGTCCTTGCTGTGTATGTATGTACTAGTCAGTCGGTTAAGTCTGCTATACAGTCCTGAGTTCTGTGTCAGTTTGGTAGGATGTCTCTTGATTACTGTGACCTGCCCTGGTTGTGCAATTAGGTCGTCTTTCAGGTCTTTCTTGTCATGGCAAGTCTTGCGTTGATCTGTTTGGAGTCTGTCTATGCACCGTGTTGGAGTTTATATCTCAAGCTTGTGTCCAGATCCTTCTGGTTTTGTCCGTGTCTGAATTCTGACCTAGCGTCCTAACTCATAGTTTGTGCTTTGGTATAGTCTGTATGGAGCTTTCCGTCTGTCTGTGTATGCTGGCTTTTGTCTGTGTTCGTGGGTGTCTGTGTCTGAACTGTGTCTTAGAGTTCTGAGTTTGTTTTGTCTTGCTAAGTTTTGCTCATAGACAATGCCTTGAAAAGGTATTCAAAGCCCTTGAACTTTTCCACATTTTTTCACGTGATCTACAAACTTAAAAAAGTTGTCTCATCTCAGACAATAGGGGCATATTGCTAGGATATGCCCGCATTGTCATATAGGTCTGGGTTCCACCGCTGGGACCCGCACCTATTTCGGGCACAGAGCCCCGCAAAGTGGTGGAGTTCAGTCTGGCCACCACCAAGTGCTCTCCCCATAAAAGTGAAACCTCCACCACTTCCTGGCTCCGTTCTTGATATAGGTGCCGGTCCCAGTGGTGGGACTCACATTTATCAGACAATGGACAATATCCTAGCGATTTGCCCCCATTGTCTGAGTTGAGACAACCCCTTTAAATTTACTTTATTGTGATTTTATGTGATAGACAAACACAAAGTATCAAGTATGTGTGAAGTGAAAAGCAAATGATACATAGTTTTCAACATTTTTAATAAATAAAATCTGGAAAGTGAGACATGCATTTGTGATCAACCCCTCTGAGTCAATACTTTGTAGGACTACCTTTCGCTGCAATTGCAGCTGCAAGTTTTTGGGGTATGTCTCTACTGGGTTTACACATCTTGCCACAGATTGGGGTTTTGTATTTTGACTGGCCCATTCTAACCCTTCCATTGTAGCTCAGGCTGTATGTTTAGGGTCATTGTCGTGCTGGAAGGTGATCCTCTGACAAAGTCTCAAGACTTTTGCAGCCTATACTAGCTTTTCCTCCAGGAGTGCCCTGTGTTTAGCTCCATCCATCTTCCCATCAACTCTGACATGCTTCCCAGTCCCTGCTGAAGAAAAGCATCCCCACATCATGATGCTGCCACCACTATGTTTCACAACGGAGGATGGTGTGTTCAGGGTGATGTGCAGTGTTCGTTTTCCGCTACATATAGTGTTTTGCATTTAGGCCAAAAAGTTTAACTTTGGTCTTATCTTACCAGAGCACCTTCTTCCACATGTTTGCGGTGTCCCCTACATGGCTTGTGTTATACTAAAAATAGGACTTCTTACAGCTTGCTTTCAAGAATAGCTTTGTTCTTCCATAAAAGCCAGATTTGTGGAGTACGCAACGAATAGTTGTCCTGTGGACAGATTCCCCCACCTGAGTTGTGGATCTCTGCAGCTCCTCCAGAGTGACTATGGGCCTATTAGCTACTTTGGCTGGACTGTCAGTTTAGGTGGACGGCCATGTTTTGGTAGGTTTGTAGTTGGGCCATACTCCTTTCATTTTCAAAAGATGGATTGAACAGTGCTCTGTGAGATGTTCAGAGCTTGTGATATATATTTTTTATAACCTAACCCTGCTTTACACTTCTCCACAATTTTATCCCTGACTTGTCTGATGTATTCCTTGGTTTTCATGAAGCTGTTTGATGTTCCCTATAGCTGTTCTGTGAAGTCCTCAGAGGTTTGTTAGTTATACTGAAAATAAATTGCACATAGGTGGACTCTGTTTACTAATTAGGCGACTTCCGAAGGCAATTGTCAACTGAATACAAATGCATGCCACACTTTTCAGATTTTTATTTTTTAAGAATTTTGAAAACCAAGTATCCTTTTCACTTCACACATACACTTCACACATACAAAAAGCGTTTAGCTTTGATTACGGCACGCATTCGCTGTGGCATTGTTTCAATAAGCTTCTGCAATGTCATAAGATTTATTTCCATCCAGTGTTGCATTAATTTTTCACCAAGATCTTGCATAGATGATGGTAGAGTCTGACTGCTGCGCAAAGCCTTCTCCAGCACATCCCAAAGATTCTCAATGGGGTTAAGGTCTGGACTCTGTGGTGGCCAATCCATGTATGAAAATGATGTCTCATGCTCCCTAAACCACTCTTTCACAATTTGAGCCCAATGAATCCTGGCATTGTCATCCTGGATTATGCCCGTGCCATCAGGGAAGAACAAATCCATTGATGGAATAACCTGGTCATTCAGTATGTTCAGGTAGTCAGCTGACCTCATTCTTGGAGCACATACTGTTGCTGAACCTAGACCTGACCAACTGCAGCAACCCCAGATCATAGCACTGCCCCCGCAGGCTTGTACAGTAGGCACTAGGCATGATGGGTACATCACTTCATCTGCCTCTCTTCTTACCCTGATGCGCCCATCACTCTGGAACAGGGTAAATCTGGACTCATCAGACCACATTACCTTCTTCCATTGCTCCAGAGTCCAATCTTTATGCTCCCTAGCAAATTGAAGCCTTTTTTTCTCACATGGATACACAGCTGTTTAGTCCCAATCCCTTGAGTTCCCTTCGAATTGTGCGTGTGGAAATGCTCTTACTTTCACTATTAAACATAGCTCTGAGTTCTACTGTTGTTTTTCTTCGATTTGATTTCACCAAACGTTTAGGATTTTTTTCCCACCACATTTCTTCCTCGAATACGATGGGTCACCACTATCCTTCCAGTTTTTAATAATGCGTTGGAAAGTTCTTAACCCAATTTTAGTAGTTTCTGCAATCTCTTTAGGCGTTTTCTCTGCTTGATGCATGACAATGATTTGACCCTTCTCAAACAGACTAACATATTTTCCACGACCACGAGATGTGTCTTTTCATGGCTGTTTAGGAAATGAGAAGCAACTCATTGCACCTGTTGGGGTTAAATAACTTATAGCCAGCTGAAAGATAATCGCCCATGAAGTAATTATCCAATAGGAGGCTCATAACTATTTGCTTAGTTAAAGAGGACCTTTCACCGATCCTGACATTGTGAACTAAGTATACAGACATGGAGAGCGGCGCCCGGGGATCTCACTGCACTTACTATTATCCCCGGGCGCCGCTCCGTTCTCCAGCTGTGCCCTCCGGTATCTCCGGTCACTAAGTTATAGTAGGCGGAGTCTGCCCTTGTTCTGCTGTAGCGCTGGCCAATCGCAGCGCAGAGCTCACAGCCTGGGAGAAAATAACCTCCCAGGCTGTGAGCTCTGCGTTGCGATTGGCCAGCGCTACAGCAGAACAAGGGCAGACTCCGCCTACTATAACTTAGTGACTGAAATCTCCGCCTACTATAACTTAGTGAGCGAAGATACCGGACAACATAACGGGAGAACAGAGCGGCGCTCAGGGATAATAGTAAGTGCAATGAGATCCCCGGGCGCCGCTCTCCATGTCTGTATACTTAGTTCACAATGTCAGGATCGGTGAAAGGTCCTCTTTAAAACCAGATGGCAACTTTTTTTTTGGACAGGCAGTGTATTTGCTAATTTGTGTTGGTCTATCACATAAAATCCCAATAAAATACATTTATGTTTGTGGGTGTAACATGAAAAAATTTGGAAAAGTTCAAGGGGTATGAATACTTTTTGAAGGCACTGTATCTGCTATGTCTGAACAGTAATACAAAGCCAAAGTAAGGCTCAACCCTCAATAATAAAAAATGAGAATTATCCCACATTACATAACTACCATGTATTGCTCAATGTGCACATGCCTATGGTAGAAAAACACAATATAATTTCCTATAAACAACTACCAGACCGCATGAGGTCAATAGTATACTTTATTTGCGAAATTTCATTGAAAAAAATCCATATATTAAAAACAAGTGCAGGGAAATGGCGGCATCATCCGGAAGGGGGCACAGTGGTAACAATTCATATTAATCCAATAAAAGTTATACAAGTTAAAGGGGTTGTCCGGGATAAAATGTATTTTTTTATTTATTATTTACTCACTATTAATAACCGAGTCAAGGACCCCCCGATGTTTTTAGGTATTTTTTCCACTTCTGCATGGCTCCGACAGTCCTCCACTGATTGTTAACATCGATGTTTATATGTTTGATAACTTTTTGCTGCACTGCACTGTGGATCTCTTGGTTTCAGCTGTCTATCAACTCTTCCCTGCATCAGCCCCCGATTCATATTCCGCCTCCTGCCGCACATCGTCCACTCCTCCGTGCATCCGCCCCCCTGATTCATATCCCGCCTCCATTCCTTCATTCATTAGAAAGCTCCATGCCGGTGATGTCACCGGACCGGAGGGACATGGCTTAGCGAGATGTCTTCCAGCCTAGTTACCGCCCCTTTGTGCACTCGTCATAATTACTGAGGCTGACAGGGACGTCACCGGGCTCCCTGCAAAGCGGAAGAAGAAGCTTCGCTCTCCTTCAAGGAACCCGGTACGTCACTAACTATAAGAAAATAGGCACTTACGGCTAAGAATTTGCAATATTAAAACGGGGCTTTAGAAATGTGTGGCAAAAGTAAGACAGGCATGTGTGTAATATTTATGTCACTGTTGTACACTTACACCAATGTCTCCAATCCCAGACAACCCCTTTTTAAAGTGCAAAAAAATACAAAGGAAATAATCAATTACCCATAATGTGCCTCCTCCTGGATGGCACCAACCCCAGTGTTTATGTCTGAACGGCGTCCAAGTTCCTGAAGTCCATCTGTCTGGGACCCTGAAGTGCATGTGTCCAAGTGCATAAAGTTCCTTTGTCTAGGTTCCTGAAGACTGTTCATCTGCCAGTGATTCGTGTTTTGTGTCATGCCTATAATCCGGGTTTGTCCTTGATTCACCTGTTTCCTTTCTGGTTTTGAATTGTGCCATGCCTTTGTCTATGGTGTTCTCACCAGTGTCTCTTAAAGCTGCCAAGTACACTGGGCGCAAAGTCCACATTCCTGTACAGTGGTTAAAGGGTGAATATTAGGGAGCTGCACACTGGCAAGTTTTTTACGCAGGTGCAATGCGAGAGGTGAACACATTGCACCCGCACTGAATCCTGACCCATTTATTTCAATGGGGCTGTGTACATGAGTGATGTTTTTCACGCATCACTTGTGCATTGTGTGAAAATTCTATTTTCTGCATTTTTCACGCAACGCAGGCTCCATAGAAATGAATGGGGCTGCGTGAAAATTGTATAGCATCCGCAAGCAAGTGCGGAAGTTATTTTCACGCATGGTTGCTAAGGAGACGAGGGATGAGCGACCCGTGTCCCCATTTACTTTGTTATTTTCCATTATAACATGGCTATAATTGAAAATAATAGCATTATTTAATACAGAATGCAAAGTGAAGTGTCACTTGAGGGTTAAAAAATAATCAAAACATTACTCACTTCATCCACTTGATTGCACAGCCGGGAGCCTCTTCTTTGTTCTTCTTGAAGGACCTGCAAAAGGACCTTCGCAGAAATCATCATATGGTGAGAGCGGTGACATCAGCACAGGTCCTGCTGAATGAAGATATAAGGGCCTTTTGCAAAAGTCATTTTGCAGGTCCTTAAAAATGAACAAAGAAGGATGAGGTGAGTAATGTATTTTTTATTTTTATTTTTATTTTTTTTTAATCCTAAAGTGACATTTCACTTTGCATTCTGTATTAAAGAATGACCTGTGTGACGTTGGCACCCCATGTTCTTAAATTTCAAAAAGAAATACACCATTCGTTTGTGCTGGTTTGTGCCGCAAAAATGAACGTTTGTGCCGGTTCGGTTCCTGAGATATTGCGCGTTCGATTTTTATGAAGCCCCGCCCATTTTCCACCCCATGTTCTTAAATTTCAAAAAGAAATACACCATTCGTTTGTGCTGGTTTGTGCTGCAAAAATTAACGTTTGCGCCGCTTTGGTTTCCGAGATATTGCACGCTTGATTTTCTGAAACCCCGCCCATTTTCCACCCCATGTTCTTAAATTTCAAAAATAAATACACCATGCGTTTGTGCTGCAAAAATGAACGTTTGCGCCGCTTTGGTTTCCGAGATATTGCGCGCTTGATTTGCTGAAACCCTGCCCACTTTCCACCCCATGTTTTTAAATTTCAAAAATAAATACACCATTCGTTTGTGCCGCAAAAATGAACGTTTCTGCCGGTTCAGTTCCTGAGATATTGCGCGTTAGATTTTTATGAAGCCCCGCCCATTTTCCACCCCATGTTCTTAAATTTCAAAAAGAAATACACCGTTCGTTTGTGCAGCAAAAATTAACGTTTGCGCCGCTTTGGTTTCCGAGATATTGCGCTCGATTTGCTGAAACCCCGCTCACTTTCCACCCCATGTTCTTAAATTTCAAAAAGAAATACACCGTTCGTTTGTGCTGCGTTTGTGCTGGTTTGTGCAGCAAAAATTAACGTTTCTGCCGGCTCAGTTCCCCTCGCACAGGGACAGGGGTGATGCCGTTACCGTGAATTGTGGACAGCATAAGGACATCCCTCTTGTCCTTATGCCTGACCAGCAACAGGTTCCCACTGGTAAGTGCACGGGTCGCACCCCTAGGGATAGGTACCTGGAGGGTGTGGCCAGGGAGGCCGCGTTGATTTTTCCGCACAGTCCCACAAGCGAACGTGGATCTGTATAAAAGTTATCCACGCAAAGCTGGTAACCCTTATTTAGCAGTGGGTGCATACGGTCCCACACAAGTTTCCCGCTAACACCCAGAGTGGGGGGACATTCTGGGGGTTGAATACGGGAATCTCGCCCCTCGTACACACGAAACTTGTAAGTGCACCCTGAGGTACTCTCACAAAGTTTGTACAGCTTGACGCCATACCTCCCCCGCTTAGAGGGAACATACTGGCGGATAATGAGTCTCCCCTTGAAAGCAATGAGAGACTCATCAACCGCGACTTCCCTTTCAGGTACATAGACCTGCACAAATTTGGCCCCAAAGTGATCGATGACCGACCTGATTTTGTACAGGCGGTCATAGGCAGGATCACCTTGGGGGGGACATGCTGCATTATCTGCATAATTGTAAAGTGGGGTCTCGTAGAGGACGTCCCCACTCCAGTAATGCCTGACACTAGGTTTCTTGACTAGGCCCATATGCAGCACGAGGCCCCAAAACGTCCTCATCTTGGCTGCACAGACCAGAGTCCAGTCACCGGGCCTAGCCAAAAAGGAGCCCGGATGTTGAGCAATGAACTGTGGGGTGTACAGGTTCGTCTGCTCCAACATCAGATTCACAAAGGGGTCTCGTACTAGTGTGGGCCACAGGGTCCCTAGCATGGCGGTCTCCTTGCTCCACCTGGCGGCGTCTCCGCCGCCTTGGGGTCTCATCATCATTGCTAGATGATGAGGAGGACGCAGATGACAAAAGGAAAGTGGGGTTATCCTCGTCCTCACTGGGGCTCTCGGACTCGGAGGCAAGCTGGGCATATGCCGCCTAGAACATCTGGAAGGCCATAGGGGAGTGTGTGTGTGTGATAAACTTTATTTGGTGTGGGACGGGTGTTCGGGAACTTACCCTAAACCTTACAGACAAAAAAATAAAAAAAAGGCCCAAAAATGTGATTTTATTTTTTTATTCAAACTCGCTGATCAACCGTCCGAAGTTGATCAGCGGTGGGGCGTGCGATGCGCTAACAGTGACGCTAAGAGTCCCGGCCACAGTCAGCGTACGCAAAAAAATATATATAATATGCTTGTGCCCCAAAAAAAGTTGTGAAAGGTGGCGGGAGGGGGGCAAGCTGCAGCACACCTGGGGGGTCTAGAGTCAGGGTTAAAAACATGGGGTGGAAAGTGGGAGGGGTTTCATCAAATCAAGCATGCAATATCTCGGAAAACAAAGCGGCGCAAACGTTCATTTTTGCAGCACAAACGAATGGTGTATTTCTTTTTGAAATTTAAAAACATGGGGTGGAAAGTGGGCGGGGTTTCAGCAAATCAAGTGGCAATATCTCGGAAACCAAAGCGGCGCAAACGTTCATTTTTGCGCCACAAACAAATGGTGTATTTCTTTTTGAAATGTAAAAACATGGGGTGGAAAGTGGGCGGGGTTTCAGCAAATCAAGCGCGCAATATCTCAAACGAAAGCAGCGCAAACGTTAATTTTTGCTGCACAAACCAGCACAAACGAACGGTGTATTTCTTTTTGAAATTTAAGAACATGGGGTGGAAAGTGGGCGGGGTTTCAGCAAATCGAGCGCAATATCTCGGAAACCAAAGTGGCGCAAACGTTCATTTTTGCAGCACAAACGCAGCACAAACGAATGGTGTATTTATTTTTGAAATTTAAGAACATGGGGTGGAAAATGGGCGGGGTTTCAGAAAATCAAGCGCGCAATATCTCGGAAACCAAAGCGGCGCAAATGTTCATTTTTGCAGCACAAACGAATGGTGTATTTCTTTTTGAAATTTAAAAACATGGGGTGGAAAGTGGGTGGGGTTTCAGCAAATCAAGTGGCAATATCTCGGAAACCAAAGCGGCGCAAACGTTCATTTTTGCGCCACAAACGAATGGTGTATTTCTTTTTGAAATGTAAAAACATGGGGTGGAAAGTGGGCGGGGTTTCAGCAAATCAAGCGCGCAATATCTCAGAAACGAAAGCGGCGCAAACGTTAATTTTTGCTGCACAAACCAGCACAAACGAACGGTGTATTTCTTTTTGAAATTTAAGAGCATGGGGTGGAAAGTGGGCGGGGTTTCAGCAAATCGAGCGCAATATCTCGGAAACCAAAGCGGCGCAAACATTCATTTTTGCAGCACAAACGAATGGTGTATTTCTTTTTGAAATTTAAGAACATGGGGTGGAAAATGGGCGGGGCTTCATAAAAATCTAACGCACAATATCTCAGGAACCGAACCGGCACAAACGTTCATTTTCGCGGCACAAACCAGCACAAACGCAGCACAAACGAATGGTGTATTTATTTTTGAAATTTAAGAACATGGGGTGCCAACTTCACACAGGTTAAAGAATGCTATTATTTTCCATTATAACCATGTTATAATGGAAAATAATAAAATCTACAGAATACCTAACCCAAACTGTAGTGAAGAAGTCAGTGTTCCGGTCTGGGTACCACATTCAGTTTTTTCTCACGCGCATGCAAAACGCATTGCGCTCGCGTGGATAAAAACTGAACATCGGTATGTAATCTCAGACAAAACTGAAAGCAATTGCGTGCCTACTCGCGCGGGTTTCCCGCAATGCACCCTGAACGCATCCGGCCCTTACCTGCAACGCCTGTGTAAAGGGGGCCTTAAGGTTTGGCCCATCATCAAACCAGTTATTTGGCACAATGGTTCCACACCATTGTCTGTATGCATGTCTGTAACAGCCGCTAGAATAAGAATGGAGCTGTACTCTGTTGTAGACAGCTGATTGGTAGCGGTGCCCGATATTGGACCCCCCACCTATCTGATATTCACAACCTATCCTAACACTAGGCCATCTATAACCTATAACCCAGAGAACACCTTTATTATTGTGCTTCAGTTTTATATATTTGTTATTAAAAATATATATGTGCAATATTAGAGATGTGGTCTCGTTATTAAAGTATCTTAATTTTAGAAGCCATTTCATTCAGAAAGTTTACCACCTATGCATTAGTTATACTGTATTCATGTTACTTGATTTAAAGGGGTTGTGCAGTGTCAGTATATTGATGACCCATCTTTAGGATAGGTCATCAATATTAGATCGGCAGGGCGCTCCTGCAGATCAGCTGGTTGTAGAGGCTGCAGCACTCATGCAAGTGCTACATCCTCTTCGGTGTTAACCTGCACATTGTCTAGCTTGTACTGGTGGATCGGCAGTGGTGCCGAGAGTCAGACTCAGCTGACCTGATACTGATGACCTATCCTGAAGATACTGATATTGATGACTGTGCTGCAGAACCCAAAATAAGGGTGCCTTCACGTTTTTTTCCCGCAACTGAAAGTCAGTTCCATTCACCTGAATGGGGCTTGCAGAAATCCATGTGCATGCCACCCCATTCAAATGAATGGGACTGATTTTTCTGTTGCAGAAAATTGTGCAACAAAACCAGCAGCGTGTGGAGGACCCTAAAAGGGTGCACCAACTTGGTTGTGTGGTAATTGACCAAGCACCACTAGCAGTTTATAATTTGTCAGTCTCAGCTCAATTGCATTACAGGGGTTTTCCGAGACTTAAAATACTGATGACCTGTCCTCTGGATAGATCATCAGTATCTGATTGGTGGGGGTCCGACACTTGGAACCCTCCAATCAGCTGTTCAAGAAGGCAGCGGCACTCTCAATACTTTTTCATTAGGCCACTCTCACTGGCCTAATGAAAAGTAGCTTCTCGCTACTTTTCATTAGGCCAGTGATGTCACGTTCAGGGCAAGGCACAGCTCATGGGGCTTGGTGAGCAGGGAGAAGGCTGCGGCGATCACAGGAGCGCCAGTGCCTTCTCAAAGAGCTGATTGGTAGAGGTCTCGGGTGTCGGGGCCCAATGATCAGATACTGATGACCTATCCAGTGGATAGGCTATCAGTATTTAAATCTCAGAAAACCCTTTTAAGTTTTCCAGGTGTTAATTTTTTTCATTTTCTGGTAGTGTATTAACCCCTTCCAGACACTGCCATTTTTCACCTTTCTGACATAGCCTAATTTAGCAAATTTGACAATGCTGTAATAACTTTGCGATGCTTCTACTTCTTCATGACACATCGCACTTCATGTTAGTGGTAAATTTGGGTTGATTTGTTTTACCTTTATTTATTTCAATTTCTCTACTTTTAAGACAGATAGTGATACGTCACAAAATAGTTATTATTTGACATTTACTGTACTCTAACTCTTGTGTTGCCATTGTTTTGTAAATCTAATTTCATTTTTTTTTCGGGATATTTGAAGGCTTAGAATTTAAAACAGTAACTTTCTTTTCTCTGTATGCCAAACAGTTGCAGAGGAGATATTGCACTAAAACTCTTATTGTAAAACCTCAGTCCGGTACCAATTCTCAAATTCTTAACCACCTCCCGACCGCTGTACGCACCGATGCGTCCGGGAGGTGGTTGATTTGTTCCTCCTGGACGCATCGGCGCGTCTTCTCGCGAGACGCGAGATTACGTCACAGCCGGCCCGCGCATGCGCATCGCGGGCCGGCATTTCGAAGCACAGTATTTCGTCAGCAGCCTGCCGGCCACGATCATTGGCTGGCAGGCTGCTGATTTTTTAAAAATCCAATCAGCAGCCATTTAACCCCACATATTAGTAAATATGATGGGGTTATATGGCTGCTGTGCTCCTCTGCTCCTTCTTTTGGTCGGTTGGTTCCAGCAGAGGAGCACACATCACTGTGAGTACCCACTACACCACACTTAGCCCCCAGATCACCCCAATTAACCCTTTGATCACCCCTGTCAATCACTAGTGAAAGGAAAAAAGTGATCAGTGCAAACTGTCACTTTTTTTTTTCACTGGTATTGACCGTTAGGTTTTAGGTATAGTTTAGGTCCCTTGGTTAGGTAGTTAGGGATCAGTTAGCGCCCAGCCCACCGCACCGCAGTCCGTTATTCGCTGATTAGCGTATCGCTAATCAGCATTTGTACTTTTATAGTATCTGGAAGTGATCAAAACTGATCACGGTCAGATCTATAATAGTACTAGTGTCACTTTAGTTCTCCCTCCACCCAAAACGCTGTGTTTGCCCGATCAGGCCTGATCGGTCGCCCACACGTGCGTACACCCACGCCCGCCCCACCGCAGTGACAAAAAAAAATTTTTTTTTTTGATCGCTGCACATTCACTTTACACGCACTGCGGCGATAAAAAAATCAGTTTTGATATAGCAGCTTCCGGTACTTCGCTAGCCTCCCATTTGTAAGACAGGCTTGCTTTTTTTTTCTTGGGTAGTCTCAGGGAATACCCCGAAATTTAGTTGCCCACATGTCTAACAGGGGGTATTCTTCTGAAGAGGCCTACAGGCTTCTGACCCAGTCGGATGAGGAGTGGGAACCCTCATCTGATGAATCCAGCGGGTCAGAATACGAACCTGTAGAAAGCAGTGGCTCTCTGACCCAAAGTTCGGACGAGGAGGCTGAGGTCCCTGATAGCACCAGGCGTACCCGGCCCCGTGTCGCTAGACCGCAGGTTGCGCAGGATCCGCTTCAAGAGCAGCAGAGTGGGGCTGGTGCTGTCGGATTACGTGGTGAGGCATACACCGGCAGCCCAGCCCTCCCTGGACCTAGTACCAGCACTGCCGTACAACCTGGTGAAGTAGCGAGCACCAGAAGGGCAGTTGAAGCTGGTACGGTGGCACGTGCAGTAGTGACCCCGTCGCAGCCACCGCAAAGACGTGCCCGTAGAGCCCCTAGAATCCCAGAGGTGCTGGCAAACCCTGATTGGCAGTCCCCAACTTCAGCCGCACCCGTAGTTTTCCCTTTCACCGCCCAGTCTGGAGTTCGGGTTGAGACAGCTCAGATCGATTCGGCCCTGGGATTTTTTGAGCTGTTCTTGACTGCGGAGCTTTTAGACTTAGTCGTGGCAGAGACAAACCGGTATGCCACACAATTTATCACCGCTAACCCGGGAAGCTTTTATGCCCAGCCTTTCCGGTGGAAACCAGTCCAAGTTTCCAAACTTAAAACTTTTCTGGGCCTCCTCCTCAACATGGGCCTGACAAAAAAGCATGAATTGCGGTCATATTGGTCCACGAACCCGATTCATCACATGCCCATGTTCTCTGCTGCTATGTCCAGGACACGATTTGAGGTCATCCTGCGTTTCCTGCACTTTAGTGACAACACCGCCTCCCGTCCCAGGGACCACCCTGCTTTTGACCGGCTCCACAAAATTCGGCCCCTCATAGACCATTTCAACCTGAAATTTACAGATTTGTATACCCCTGAGCAAAACATCTGCATAGACGAGTCCCTGATACATTTTACCGGGCGCCTTGGCTTCAAACAATACATCCCAAGCAAGCGCGCCCGGTATGGGGTCAAATTGTATAAGCTCTGTGAAAGGGCCACAGGCTATACCCACAAATTTCGGGTCTATGAGGGAAAAGATCAGACCCTGGAGCCGGTCGGTTGCCCTGACTACCTGGGGAGCAGTGGGAAGACAGTTTGGGACTTGGTGTCACCCTTATTCGGCAAGGGGTACCATCTTTATGTGGACAATTTCTACACAAGTGTGGCCCTCTTTAGGCATTTGTTTCTAGAACGGATTGGCGCCTGTGGTACCGCGCGAACTAGTCGCGCGGGCTTCCCCCAACGGCTCGTTAGCACCCGTCTTGCAAGGGGGCAGAGGGCCGCACTGTGTAACGAAGAACTGCTCGCGGTGAAATGGAGAGACAAGCGTGACGTTTACATGCTCTCCTCCATTCACGCAGACACGACAATACAAATTGAGCGAGCAACCCGTGTCATTGAAAAGCCCCTCTCAGTCCACGACTATAACCTCCACATGGGAGGGGTCGACTTCAATGACCAGATGTTGGCTCCGTATTTAGTTTCCCGACGCACCAGACGCTGGTATAAGAAGGTGTCTGTATATTTAATTCAATTGGCTCTGTACAATAGTTTTGTTCTCTACAGTAAGGCTGGGAGAACTGGATCCTTCCTCAAATTTCAGGAAGAGATCATCGCGAACCTCCTGTATCCAGGAGGTTCCGTGGCCCCATCCACCAGTGTAGTTAGCCGTCTACACGAGCGACACTTCCCCAGTGTCGTTGCTGGTACCTCAAACCGACCGCCACCCCGAAAAAAATGTCGTGTCTGTAGCAGGAGTGGAATAAGGCGTGACACCCGCTATTTCTGTCCTGACTGTCCCGACCACCCTGCCCTATGCTTAGGGGAGTGTTTCCGAAAGTACCACACACAGGTACACCTAGCATAGGGATCATCTCACCAGGATAGGCACACAGGGCTATTAGGGCCCATTCACTCACAGCTGCTGCAAACGTCTCCTTTCACATGGGACAAAGTGCATAACGCACTTCGCCACATCTTTGGGCGATTTGCGCTTTGCACATTGACCCATGGGGAAGGAGAGGTTTGTTCTATAAAGGTAAAAAAACAAAAAAAAACACCAGTAAGCAAACAGGTTAATGTTTAGTTCCAAAAGTTAAAGTTACATGTTCTGTTCCAAAGTTAATAAAATTATTGCGTTGTGGCCTGGTTTTTTCTTTTCTTTTTTTTTTTTTTACCTTCCAGGTGGACCAACCGATCTACTAGCTGCAGCACCGATGTGCATTCTGACAGAAGCATTGCGCTGCTGTCAGATTACACGCAAGTCGGTGTATGCGGCGCTGCAAGACGGGATTTTCTCCTCTGCAGTGACAGATACGTTTGCCGAGGCATACGAGCTGAGGAGGAGGCGGCGTTCCTATGCTTTGGCAAGCACTTTGTGTATGTATATATATATTAAAAAAAAAAATCCCGGCAATGATTTATTCATCCACATCGATTGATGCGAATGGAGAAATCTGGTTTGCCAGGGCATACGAGCTAAGTGGGTATGGATGTAGGGCGGAGCTCCTATGTCCTGGCAGACGCCTTTCCCCTCCATTTTTTTTTTTTGGCAGAGATTTTTTCATCCACATTGATCGATGCGAATGAAGAAATCTGTGCCGTTCATTTTTTTCTTTCAGCCCAGAGGCTGAACGGAAAAAAAAATCTCATTACCTGTATGCTCAATATAAGGAGAATAGCAGAAACTCCTAATGTTGGCCATACATGTAATGATTGCGGAGACCCTCAAATGCCAGGGCAGTACAAACACCCCACAACTGACCCCATTTTGGAAAGAAGACACCCCAAGGTATTCGCTGAGGGGCATATTGAGTCCATGAAAGATTTAAATTTTTGTCCTAAGTTAGCGGAAAGTGAGACTTTGTGAGAAAAAACAAAAAAAAAATCAATTTCCGCTAACTTATGCGAAAAAAAAAAAAATTCTATGAACTTGCCAGGCCCCTCATTGGATACCTTGGGGTGTCTTCTTTCCAAAGTGGGGTCACATGTGGGGTATTTATACTGCCCTGGCTTTTTAGGGGCCCTAAAGCGTGAGAAGAAGTCTGGGATCCAAATGTCTAAAAATGCCCTCCTAAAAGGAATTTGGGCACCTTTGCGCATCTAGGCTGCAAAAAAGTGTCACACATCTGGTATCGCCGTACTCAGAAGAAGTTTGGGAATGTGTTTTGGGGTGTCATTTTACATATACCCATGCTGGGTGAGATAAATATCTTGGTCAAATGCCAACTTTGTATAAAAAAATGGGAAAAGTTGTCTTTTGCCAACATATTTCTCTCACCCAGCATGGGTATATGTAAAATGGCACCCCAAAACACATTCCCCAACTTCTCCTGAGTACGGCGATACCAGATGTGTCACACTTTTTTTATGCCAAGGTGGGCAAAGGGGCACATATTCCAAAGTGCACCTTTCGGATTTTGCAGGCCATTTTTTACACATTTTGATTGCAAAGTACTTCTCACACATATGGGCACCTAAATTGCCAGGGCAGTATAACTACGCCACAAGTGACCCCATTTTGGAAAGAAGACACCCCAAGGTATTCCGTGAGGGGCATGGCGAGTTCCTAGAATTTTTTATTTTTTGTCGCAAGTTAGTGGAATATGAGACTTTGTAAGGAAAAAAGAGAAAAAAAAAAAAAATAATCATTTTCCGCTAACTTGTGACAAAAAAATAAATAAATCTAGGAACTCGCAGTGCCCCTCACGGAATACCTTGGGGTGTCTTCTTTCCAAAATGGGGTCACTTGTGGGGTAGTTATACTGCCCTGGCAATTTAGGGGCCCAAATGTGTGAGAAGTACCTTGCAATCAAAATGTGTAAAAAATGACCGGCGAAACCCGAAAGGTGCACTTTGGAATATGTGCCCCTTTGCCCACCTAGGCTGCAATAAAGTGTCACACATGTGGTATCGCCGTACTCAGGAGAAGTTGGGGAATGTGTTTTGGGGTGTCATTTTACATATACCCATGCTGGGTGAGAAAAATATCTTGGTCAAATGCCAACTTTGTATAAAAAAAATGGGAAAAGTTGTCTTTTGCCAAGATATTTCTCTCACCCAGCATGGGTATATGTAAAATGACACCCCAAAACACATTCCCCAACTTCTCTTGAGTACGGCGATACCAGATGTGTGACACTTTTTTGCTGCCAAGGTGGGCAAAGGGGCACATATTCCAAAGTGCACCTTTCGGATTTCACCGGTCATTTTTTACACATTTTGATTGCAAAGTTCTTCTCACACATTTGGGCCCCTAAATTGCCAGGGCAGTATAACTACGCCACAAGTGACCCCATTTTGGAAAGAAGACACCCCAAGGTATTCTGTGAGGGGCATGGTGAGTTCCTAGAATTTTTTATTTTTTGTCGCAAGTTAGTGAAATATGAGACTTTGTAAGAAAAAAAAAAAAGAAAAAAATCATCATCATTTTCCGCTAACTTGTGACAAAAAATAAAAAGTTCTATGAACTCACTATGCCCATCAGCGAATACCTTAGGGTGTCTACTTTCCGAAATGGGGTCATTTGTGGGTTTTTTCTACTGTTTGGGCATTGTAGAACCTCAGGAAACATGACAGGTGCTCAGAAAATCAGAGCCGTTTTTTAAAAAGCGGAAATTCACATTTTTGTACCATAGTTTGTAAACGCTATAACTTTTATCCAAACCATTTTTTTTTTATCAAAGACATGTAGAACTATAAATTTAGCGAAAAATTTATATATGGATGTCGTTTTTTTTGCAAAATTTTATAGCTGAAAGTGAAAAATTTCATTTTTTTGCAAAAAAATCGTTACATTTTGATTAATAACAAAAAAAGTAAAAATGTCAGCAGCAATAAAATACCACCAAATGAAAGCTCTATTAGTGAGAAGAAAAGGAGGTAAAATTCATTTGGGTGGTAAGTTGCATGACAGAGCGATAAACGGTGAAAGGAGTGTAGTGCCGAAGTGTAAAAAGTGGCCTGGTCATGAAGGGGGTTTCACCTAGCGGGGCTGAAGTGGTTAATACATGCATACAGATTTTATATCCCAGTCTATATTAAGTCCTCTGGGTTGCAGGGTTTGCATGTTGAAAATCCACTCTGCTTCTTTTTTATTAATATTGTTTCTAACAAGCTCTACCCCTGTAAATGTTAAACCTATTGGATCTTGAGAATATATATTTAGTGACAGTTGATGTTACATCATTATATACTATCTTTCCTAAAGATATAGGATTGAAGGCTGTTGATTATTTTTTGAAGGAAGATGAGTCTTGGAAAATAAGTTTTTTTATGGACTGCATTGATTTTTGTCTGTTACATAATTATTTTTGGTATGGAGACAACTATTGTTTGCAGATTAATGGTATAGCGATGTGGGCGAAATTCGCCCCCAGTTTTGCGAATTTATTCATGTTCCTCCAAAAAATGGGGGGAGAAAATTAAAATGTAATCTGGAGAAGATATATTGATGATTGCTTGTGCATTTGAGAGGAGAGGAGGAAGACTTACGTAAATGTATCAGTTATATAAATGAAAACAATTGAAACATTACAGAAATTATCAGCCAGGAAGGTCCGTTTCACAGACTGAAATTACAACAAATTTAAGGAAGAAGGTAATTCCCTCTGTTCACAAAAAAAAAAAAAGCACACACTATTAGGGATAAGGGTACTTTCACACTAGCCTTATTCTTTTCACGTATTGAAATCCGGTAAAGGGTCTCAATACCGGAAAAAAATGCATCAGGATGTCTTCCGTTGGTATTTGACTGGTCAAAATCCCGGAACAATACTGCACGTGCCTGATCCAGCATTATTTTCCATTGAGATGTATTAATGCCAGATCTGGTACCAAGTGTTCCGGAAATTGCCGCATCGCCGGATCCGGTTTTCCGGTCTGCGCATGCGCCAAGATATAGGAGCACCGGGTTTCTCTTTTGATCTTTGAAAACGGATTCGGGGAAAAAAAGCTTTCTATTTGTATACAGATTGCCGGATACGGCAGACAGTTCCGTTGCTGGAAGTACCTGCTGGATTCTAATAACACTAGTGTGAAAGAACATTTACATGGTGCGGTTTTAGTGGTTGGTGTAGAAATAGGTCTTAGGATGGAAAACCAAGGAGAAAAGAAGACTTGATTACTGCAACAGTAGGAAAGAAGGATTATAAAATCAAGGGAAATATATCCTGTGAACGTATTGGAGTGATTTACGTACTGGAATGTCCATGTGGACTTCGGTAAGTAGGGAGAATGCTAAGGAAGCTGAAAGTAAGGATTCAGGAACATATACAAAACATCGGAAAGCTGCTTGACACACATGGTGTGTCAGCCGATTATAAGAAATATCATGGAAAATATCCAATAGGTTAAAGTTTATGGCGGTAGAGAGGAACAAATGGAGAGGCGGGGATCCTATAAGTATTATATAAAAAAGTATAAGTATTAAAGGGGTTATCCGAAACTATAAACTGCCCCCCCATATGCCGGGCCCCTCACACGGAATATACTTATCCTGCTCAACCGCTGCTGCACAGGGACAAGCAGTAGTGGCGGGGCGGGGACCAGGAGCGATGCAGTGAGCGGGGACCCAGGTAAGTATATGTGAAGGGCCTGGCATATGGGGGGTTAATAGTTTCGGATAACCCCTCTAATAAAAAAAAAGCTGAGTGGATTTTCAACATGCAAACCCTGCAACCCAGAGGGCTTAAAGGGAACCTGTCACCGGGATTTTGGGTCTAGAGCTGAGGACATTGGTTGCTAGATGGCCACTAGCACATCCACAATACCCAGTCCCCATAGCTCTGTGTGCTTTTATTGTGTAGAAAAAAACGATTTGATATGTATGCAAATTAACATAAGAGTCATATCTTACTTGTGTGACCAGAGAAGAGTCATATTTTTCAAGCTCTGACTCATCTCAGGTTAATTTGCATATGTATCAAATCCGTTGTTTTACACAATAAAAGCACACAGAGCTATGGGGACTGGGTATTGCGGATGTGCTAGCGGCCATCTAGCAACCCTAGCTCTATACCCAAAATCCCAGTGACAGGTTACCTTTAATATAGACTGGGATATAAAATCTGTATGTATGTATGTATTAAGAATTTGAGAAGACGGTACCGGACTGAATTGTAAGATTTTAGTTTTAGTGCAATTATGCTTTTTGATCACTTAATATTATTATTTTTTTTGCTGGCAGCTATGAATAAATTAGCAAATCTATAATTTTTGAATGAAATAAAAAAAATTTACGGCGTTAACTGTAGGCGATAATTTACATCCTATTTATGTAGTGTGGGTCGCTATGGACGCAGCAACACCAAACATGGGAGAGAAATTTTTGTGTAAATTTTTTCATTGAAAAGTGTATTTTAAAAAAAAAAGCTTTTTTTAACTGGAATTTTTTTATTTAGAAAACATTTTTTTTCCTTTTTTTTTCTTACCACTTATTAGTCCCACAAGGGGACTATAACAGGCAACATTTTGATTGCTTTTAAAATACAATGCTCTCTATAGTGGGCCAACCCGCGGCTCCTTGCATCTTTATTTGCGGCTTGCAGGGGAACCATCTCTTACTCTCCTCTGTCTACATATGCGGCTCGCAGGGGAGCGGGCTAGCTATTCCTCTACTTTGCGCTTGTCTCAGCAGCGATTTCAAGTGGCGTGCTTGGGAGGGGGGAATGTGGTCCTCAGGAGGTGCCAGAACACCGAAGACATAGATGGAAGTGCTCATTGCTGGAGCGCAGGGAGCTGGGTCCTGTCACTCACTGCTAAGCTCCCCGCGCTCCTCCCCTCCTTCAGGCTGGCGGCGCTGTGAATGGTGGAGCAGGAAGACTTCTCCCCGCTCAACCATTCAGCCTGCAGACATGGATTTTTTTTTTCTGGCTATTTGTGTCTGTAAGGTTGGCCACCCCTGCTATAGTGCTTTGCATTTTAATATACCGTATTTTTCGCTTTATAAGACTCACCCAATAATAAGACGCACCCCAGGTTTAAGAGGAGGAAAATAAGTAAAAAACATTTTTCATCATATCAAATCCTCAGATCCGACCCCCATAAATATCAGGCCCCCATATCAGGACATCACATTTGATACCCTTATCAGGACATCACATCAGCCCTTCATGTCAGACCCCCATCAGACCTCAGATCAGCCCACCTTGTCAGACCTCAGATCAGCCCACCTTGTCAGAGCCCCCATCAGACCTCAGATTAACCCACCTTGTCAGACCCCCATCAGACCTCAGATTAGCCCACCTTGTCAGACCTGAGATCAGCCCATGTTGTCATACCCCCATCAGATCTCAGATTATCCCACCTTGTCAGACCCTCTTCAGACCTCAGATTAGCCCACCTTGTCAGGCTCTCTTTAGGCCTCATATTAGCCCACCTTGTCAGACCCCCTTCAGATCTCCGATCAGCCCACCTTGTCAGACTCCCATCAGACTTCAAATCAGATTAAAATAGAAAAAAACTCCTCTTACCTATCCTGCGCCACGGCTCCTCTCCACCTCCGGCAGAAGTCACGCTCCCCGTCTTCTATGACTTGGCGCTGCACTTTTACCTGACTGCGTGCAGCACCAGGTCATAGTGCGCGCACTACGTCCTGACGCTGTACGTGTTCAGGACAGTGAAGTGCCAGCCCCGGGAATGAAGACCGGGAGGGTGAGGGGGGAGTGCATCTTATAAAGCGAAAAATACGGTAAGTGCTTTACTGACATTGACCAGCAGTCTGCGCCAGAGAGGCACAGCCTACTGGAAAATACTCAAGGCTGGCTTGGGGCCTATACCAGACCCCAGCCAGCCTTTACTTACATCGGTACCCCGCAATCGCATTTGCGGGGTGCCGATAGGAGACAGAGGGAGTTTGCTCCCTCTATCACTGTTTACATGTCCCCCCCCACTGCTTGGGTCCCCCTGCTGTGAAAAAGAAGCCGCCCAGCCTAAGGCCTCTTAGTGACCGCTGTAAAAAGGTGGTTACTAAGGGGACATATTGCCCATTTTTGATTGAAATCAAGGTGCCCCCTCATGAAGCAGAGCAAAACCCGGGTCAGGCAATCTGGACTTTATTTTATGTGCTGTTGCCAAAGATTTTGTTTTTAAAAGTGTCTGTGGATCCTGCTGTGCAGTGCAGACCTATACTATGTAATTTATTTTTAATTGAGGGTATTTGGACAGAGATTCCTGTTACTCGTTGGTTGAGACCTGCTGGAGCAGTGTGAAGGGAGCTAAAGACCGAATAACATCAGGAAGGAGAATTACGTGTGTCCCATTCCTGACAGAAAGAAACATACTTCGACCTCTGAAACTCTGCATGGACCATGAAAGACATGTACTGTCCCTGCCCATAACAGCTGCTCCAGGTGTCAACAGTGGCATGTGCATTACCAGACAGTGACAATTGCAAGGGGCCACCCACGTTCTCCAATATGTGACAGTACAAGGCAGCAATAACTTTTTTTTTTAAATATTGGCAATTAGGTTTCTTCCATCGAGACTAAGCACTGTTATTCAAGCGGGTGTGGACCCACTGCGCCACTAACTGGTTATACTCTGGAAGGACGTGACTAAGCAACTACCTGGTCTTCATTAGAGCCTCTGATGGTGAGGATAGGGCCATTAGGGTAGTTGCCAGGTGCCACTCCAGAGCAGGGCTAACAAGCACACTCCTTCAGTTCCCTAAAGGCATCAGAAACCAGATGCCGTGGTCACATTTGATCACTGTATCTGAAAGGGAAAAAGTATGCGATCAGCTTCATGGCTTTAAAATAGCAGAAACCCAGCGGCTATGGCGCCCGCTGCACATGCGAGTGGGCGCCATGTTTGGGGACCCGACTTCCGTCGTACATGTATGGTGGAGGTCCTTAAAGGGTTAAGTTATACATGAAAAGGCTATTCAGTTATAATATTAATGCATTATATTGGAGATATACCAATGGACATGTCCAGACCTGTTCGGACGCACTCAGGCTGATGTCAGCAGTAAGTATATAAGGCAAGCTGGACAAATTTTGATAAAGTGATCTGTTATAGTGCTATCAGTTTTGAAACTTAAGATGGATAAACGCAAATGTGTCAACGATCCAGACAATTTCTGCTACATATGTGGCAAATACACCACTTATGATCAGTGCAAGAATCTGACAAAGCAAGTGCGTCTTGCAGCTTGGGATGCATTTGTGCTAGTAGTGCAGAACTTCCTTGGGAACAGACGAGCTGCAAACTGCAGAATTAGTAGACAACATGCTTATAAGCATATGAACAACTTGGCTGTCGAATGTCATTGAAAGTGCATTTATTACATTCCCATCTTGACTTTTTCCCACCCAATTTGGGACACGTAAGTGACGAACATGGAGAGCGGTTCCATAAAGATATTTCTACAATGGAGAACAGGTATCAAGGCCGCTGTAATCCCAACATGATGGGGGACTACTGGTTTTTGCAATGGGAAAATATGACTGTTCACAAATGCAAATAAAGATGCCTGAAGCACTTTTAACAGTACTGGGCCGTGCTCAAGTAAGACTTTAAAACTGAAAAACAAGACTTTTTGAAAAAAAAATATTCCATTGCATTTTCATACATTGTTTACCACGCAAACTCTGATGTAGATCAGGTAATTGTTGGAGTAAAACTCGTTCTGTTCAAAAGTATTCAATGCTTTCCAACTGCTTAAAGGGTTTCTACCACCAGAAATACTGTTATGTAGCTGACTGACATTAGCGATGCGCCCATGTCAGCACTACATAACAGTATGTTTCTAACGTAAGTCCCTGCAGCCGTTTTTGTTAAAAAAGCACTTTTATTATATGCTAATGAGCCGCTATGTGGGCGTAAAATCAGCACCTAGAGGCTCCGTCCACTCACCCTGTAGTCCGCCCAGGTCCAGTATTGTGTCCGGCCAGTTCCTATTGTTGATGCCACTGTTCCCTGCATCTTTGGCGAAATCCCACGCCTGCGCCATTCACTTCTGACTTCGGCGCAGTGAGTGAATGATGCGATCCTGGTGCCAGCTTCCTCACTGCGCCTGCGCCGACTACGTCACAGTGAGGAAGCCGGCATCAGGAGAGCGGCCTTCACTCACTGCGCCGAAGACCGAAGTGAACGGCGCAGGCGCGGGATTTCGCCAACGATGCAGGGAACAGTGGCATCAATCAAGAGGAGCTGGGCGGGCACAACACTGGACCTGGGCGGAATATAGGGCGAGTGGACGGAGCCTCTAGGTGCTGATTTTACGCCCACATAGCACCTAGAGGCTCATTAGCATATAATAAAAGTGCTTTTTTAACAAAAACAGCTGCAGGGACTAACGTTAGAAACATACTGTTATGTAGTGCTGACATGGGCGCATCGCTAATGTCAGTCAGCTACATAACAGTATTTCTGGTGGTAGAAACCCTTTAATTCATTTAGGCATACTTATGCATAGAAACATTTCGTGACGTGTTACAACAATTCTGACTTCGGATTTGTAATCCGCACACTCGATTTAGTATAGAACAAGTGGTTTTTGCCCAGTAGCAGTTTTTTTGCATGGTGTTATGCATCCATTTGTATCTTAAAGTGGTTGCCTCATTTGAGACATTGGTGGCATATCACTAGATCCTATCACTAGCACCTATCTCCAGAATGAACCTTCAAAAAAAAGGAGAGTGCAGTACATGCGCGGCGTACTCGCCATTAATTTCTATGGGAGTTCTGAAAAAAGCACGCTTAGCTATTTGCGGAAGTACCATAGAGATGAATGCAGAGTGCACCACGCAAGTGCAACCAGCACTCCATTTACTTCTGCGGGGCAGCTGGAGAGCCAAGCCATCTCTTGGCTATTTTCGGCAGTCCCATAGAAATGAATGGAGAGTGGAGTCTGAGCAGGAGAAGAAGCTGATGATGATAAGGACACTGAAATGCTTGTTCTGATTGCTGATGGCCCGTTCTGTTTTCCTACCGGAACTATGATTATGGTACCTGTGTTTGAATGTATATCGTTTACGTTAATCCTGCAGATCTTGCATATGGCAGTGGTTCTGTGTGCCGGCCTTGTGGAGAAAAAGTGCCACATGGGACATACCTGCAGAGAGTTTGGCAGCCAAGCTTGGTCTAGGTCTGGCACATTTTGAGCCTGTGCCAATAGTAACAGTGAAATCATCAGTCCCGAGCTGACCACAATGGGAAGCAGATCTGGCCCTGGCAGTTCATTTAGAGCTTTTGGCTGTATAGTAAATATGCATTTTATTTCCCGGCACCATGGCCACCATCCTCCTCTTCTGATGTCACCTTCTTCTCAGGTCCTGTCCAACAAACAATCATCATCATAGTCATCTCCCTCCCCGCCACTTTTATCAAACTGTGTTATGTCATTGTGGATATTTTGCCCCCTTTCCCAATTCTCTCCTCTGTATTTGCCCTGAATAACACTGTCACCACGGCTACCACTGCCCTTACCTCTAAACATGGTGTCTAAAAATGCCACTAGTACTACTACCACCACCACCAACATAGCTATGCATCGGATTCACGCCTCTGCCTGAACCCCATCCAAACCCTTATGTTTGTCACACAAACCATCAACAGTTAGAGTGTCTTCCATGGCACATGGGGTTTTGTTGCCTCATCAATGCGCCTAAGTAGGAGGGGGCAGTGAAGACAGAGATTATGCAAGTAAAAGGCTTCTCTGGGGTCACAAGGAGGAGGAGCAGGCCCAGACTGGCAAACTGCCCTTCCTGGTAGTTTCCTGATTGGATGCTATTCTTGGTCATAGAGTGGACCACCCAGCCCTCCCCTGCCAAATTCAAATTTAGTATTTACTTGTTCTTAAGTACAGTGCACATAAGGATGTTCTGTGCAGAGATTAAAGCTGTTGTCTCACTTCAGTAAGTGGCATTTATCATGTAGAGGAAGTTAATACAAGCCACTTACTAATGTATTGTTATTATCCATATTGCTCCCTTTGCTGGCTGGATTCATTTTTCTATTCCATTAGACACTGCTTGTTTCCATGGTTACAGACCACCCTGCAATCCATCAGTGTTGGTCGTGCTTGTACACTATAGGAACAAGCACTAGAATATGTGAGCTCCCATGGTCCCGGCCACCAGAGAGACTGATGCTTTTTCCTATAGTGTGCAAGCACGACCACCACTGATGGTTTGCAGGGTGGTCTGTAACCATGGAAACGAGCAGTGTATAATGTGATGGAAACATAAATCCAACCAGCAAAGGAGGCAATATGGATAACAATATATTAGTAAGTGGCTTGTATTAACTTCCTCTACATGATAAATGCAACTTGCTGAAGTAAGACAACCCCTTTAACACAGTTTTTGTGCCCTGACTGTGCTCCACCTCTCCCCTATAGAGACTATGGCAAACACCCCCACACAGAAGCAAGTCCACGAAGTGTGTTAACTTATTGCCAATCAATACCTAGTGCTTTATAGTTCAGTATTCAGTATCTCTGGGTGGCAACATACAGTATATATGTATATAAAGACATATGTGTACACTTATGCATGGACGGTGTACATTTAATAAATTACCCCTATATACTGTATTTTTTGCCCTATAAGACACACTTTTTTCCCCTAAAATGGGGGGAAAATGTCAGTGCATCTTATGTGGCGAATACTAATGAGCACTTCCATTATGGAAGTGCTCATTAGTACAGGAGGACTGGGAAGTGGTAAATGCAGTGCTCCACGGGCTCTGTACTCTCCGCTTCCTGGCCTTCTATGACGGCACACAGCATGAGGATGTCGCCACCCTGTGACCTCACTCTGTGCAGCATCGGGTCACAGCACAGCATGGCATGAAGACCAGGAAGCGCACTGGATGCTATAAACGGCGGTGTCCAGAGCAGGAGAAGTGAGTTACTTTTTTTTTTTTTTCTCTGACCTGAGGTATACTTCACACAGGGCTTATTTACAAAAACATCTGATTTGAGTCCTGCTTCAAATGGGGGCTTATTTACAAGGAGATCTGATATGACGTCTGCTTCAAATGGGGGCTTATTTACAAGGAGATCTGATATGACGTCTGCTTCACATGGGGGCTTATATATAAGGGGGTCTGATCTTAGGTCTGCTTCAAATGGGGGTTTATTTACAAGGAGGTCTGATATTAAGTCTGCGTCACATGGGGACAGATTTACATAAACGTCTGATCTGAGTTCTGATTGGGGGCCTTATTAACATTAGGGATCTGAATAGGGGCCTTATTAACATTAGGGATCTGAATAGAAGCCTTATTAACATTAGGGATCTGAATAGGGGCCTTATTAACATTGGGAGTCTGACTGGGGGTCCTATTAACATTAGGGGTCTGAATAGGGGCCTTATTAACATTGGGAGTCTGATCTGAGGTCTGACTGGGGGTCCTATTAACATTAGGGGTCTGAGATGAGGTCTGATTATCATCTGATCTGATTGTGGGTTTGAGCTGAGATGATTTTCCTCCTTTAAAAGCTAGGTGCATCTTATAGGCAAGGGCGTCTTAAAGGGCAAAAAATACGGTACGCTTTATTGTTGTAGGGTTAGATTGTCTTTCGGCCACTCATCCCACACTGCCAATGTACAGAGAATGGTGCTCCATATAAAAAATTTTAAACTCTTTTATTAGTACAAGTAAAAATGTGTATAAACATAGAATACAGTCAACAAAGTGATTGGTATACACCAAAAAGCTTTAGTGCACTGTTGCCTATAGCTTGTAGTATTTGCAAAAACAGCAGCATGTATGGAAATAATATAATGCCCTTGAGGAGAAATGAGCAGAGGGATTGTGGGCAGCTGAGAAGGCCTGGTGCATTCTCGGGACAGAGTGTGGTGAGATCTGGACCATACTCCCCAGACCATGTCAAATTTCTGAGGTTTGTTGCGATGTTTGTATACCGAAAAAATACAAGGTACAATATGATTTATCTGTGTTTTCCACATGCTTTAAGTTGGCACATTTGGGCTGTACCACCTGAAAGCAACGCATTTACATGCCAGGAACAGCGACTCCCGCAAAAGTATGGACATATCATGATCCCAGCAATCCTCATCCATTAGTCCCAGGAGACACAGATCAGGAATGCATGTAACCGGGACGGGTAACAGATTTGAAAGAAAATTCGTCACCCATTCCAAAATGCATCAATTGGTCAGCATTCCCACATCATATGCCAAAAATCCACCTCCATTTCTCCACAGCTTGGGCACGCCATAGAAGACTACCTTTCTATTCTACATAACCTAATTGGCGTAAGATATGTCCAATGAATAGTGTGGAGCTGAATTAATTTATTTTTAATTGCTGGTGATACCTGTAAATGTGATTCCAATAAATCTGCTATTGATTCATCTGTGAGTGTGGGTTTCTGTCTTTTCCATTTATCTGTCACTCAGGGGAGTAGCAAGTGATTTCACTTGCAGCAGGTGTGAGTAGATTGCTGATTTTAGACCTCTGGACCCTTGGGTTTTAACAACTCCTATGAGTGGATATCGGGATGTGGTGTTGGGGTCTGGGTACGTAGCTTGCAGAGCAGATCTGAGTTGTAGGTAAGAAAGGAACATGGATCGGGGTATTTCAAACTTTTGTATCCGGTCTGACAATGCTAGGAGTACTCCCTGATTATACACATCCCTTAGGTTTCGTACCCCAGCCGTTTTCCATCTCTCTCCCTCATGACTGCCTGTACATGTAGTAAGGACTGGTTATGCCACAGTGGTGTTTCAGAAATAACATCAGTAAACTGAGTGATTAGTTTGGCTTCTTTCCAAACCATCTGAGCCAGCCTGTGTATAGAAAGCAGTGATTTCTGGGACTTGGGGGGTGTCTCTAGGACTGATCATAGGTTGTGAACGCGCAGGTAGTGTTTTAGAAAGTATTCCTCAGTAGTGTACCAGGTATGGATGGAGGCGTAACTGCCCTGCTAGGTAATATAGAAGAAAATCCGGTAGTGCCATGCCTTCTTCAGTTTTTGGATACCTAAGCGTGCCCAGACTTCACTTTGGTTGAGAGTTACCCCAGATGAAAACCCTAGTCATGGAGTCCATTTCTTTATAAACTGACATGGGTATGGGTACTTCTGAATGTTGTAAGGCATATAGAGCCTTGGGCAGTGTGATCATTTTTATTAGATTAATGCGTCCTGCCACGGGTAGTGACTTCCCGTATGTGTGCGATTAGAGGGAATGTTGAGGGATAGTGCAAGAGAGTGTTGCCTAGTTAAAACCCAGATACTTGAATGTATCCACCACTTTTAAACCTGCCATGTGCAATGGACCTGACCACTGTTCTCTGCGTAAAGACATACGGTATATACTGACTTCTCCCAGTTAATCTTTAAGCCAGAGTATTTTCCAAATTTGTCTATCAGAGCCACTGCATTATTTAGAGAAGTGTCTGAAGACGACAGATACAAGATCATATTGTCTGCATATAACCCAATGTGAACCTCTCTCTCTCCCAATCTTATTCCACAAATACTATCACTACTCCTCAACCTAATGGCTAGCGATTCAACCGCCAAAGCGAATAAAAGTGGGGCTAAGAGGCAGCCTGGTCTTGTTCCTCTATGAAGAAAAAAAGTTGTCGGACAGTTCTCCATTTACTAGCAGGCTGCTTACCGGATTGGAGCATAAAAGTGTGATCCACCTAAGAAACTGAGGGCCAAAGCCTTGCAGGCACCCATGTAAATGTGCCCATTCTATCGAGTCAAATGCCTATCTAATCTGAGTGACCTCCTGCACCTGTCTTATATTCTTAATTACCCGATTGAGACGGGTTGCTAATATTCTTATGAGAATTTTATAGTCCACATTTAAGAGTGCAATGGGCCTATACGAACTAGTGGATAATTATCAGGCTTAAAGGGGTTGCTCGGGATCAGAGCTGAACCGGGACATACCCATAATTTCACCCAAGCAGCCCCCCTGATGTTAGCATCTGAGCATTTCAAGGGCTCTTTTATTTACTTCCACCCAGCAGTGTGTTCGGTGAAGTCACTGGCTGTGATGGGCGGGCTTTAGCACTGCTCTAGCCATTTTACAGGCTAGGGCAGTGCTAAAGTCCGCCCATCAGTGCCGGTGACGTCACCGGGCTCACTGCTGGGCGGAAGCCTCCACCTAGCAGCCATATGGAGAGCCTCCCCGGAACTCCAGAAAAAGCCTTTGCCCTTCGCAATTTAGCGCAGGGCAAGGGAGAGCATCGGAGCATGAACTGCTCCGATGCTCAAGTCAGGGGGGCTGCCTGGGTGAAAATAGGGATATGTCCAGGTTCAGCTCTGAACCCGGACAAACCCTTTAAATAGGAGGATTATGGTGGCTTCCATGAATTAAGTGGGCAGGTGTTCCGTCTCTAGGGCTGAATGAAAGGTAGACAATAGTTGAGGGGCCAACTTGTTTGAGTACCTGGGATAAACCTCCTTAGGGAGCCAATCGGGACCTGGGGATTTCCCATTGTTAAGGTCTGAAATTGCCTGGAGTATTTTATCCAAAGTAATGGGTTGTTCTAATTGAGAACATTGTGGTGCGGTCAAGGTAGGGAAAGAAATACCTTGTAAATCGGTGGCTATATTTGCTTCAGTTACTGTTATGCTAGATTTGTATAGGTTGAAATAAAACTGAGTAAAGGCTTGAAGGATATCTGCCTGGGTGTGAAACGCTTATCCAGTTGGGGATTGTCAGGAATATGGATTAATATTTACTGTCAGCCATGTCCACACACCCACCATTTGCTGAAAGATAGCACAGGTAGTGAACTCTACAGGAGGGCACTGCTTCAAAGCTGCAGCCAGATATCAGAAAACTCCTAGCAGGCCACATTTGGTTACATTTCACACCTGCATTCAGACAGCACAGATCCTGCAGGAAAACCTCCCTGCAGGGGGTGTAAGCCATTCCCAGTTCAATCAAATCTAGCAGACAGCCTGGAACCAGCGATTTATAGGGACTTATGAATCGCCCCCCGGCCATCACAGGCGCAAACCGGATACATATTTTTGTCCCGGTGGCCACGATGAACATGCCCATGGTCTTAGTTTAGTGGTGGGATGCCAGGGAAGGGAGATATACATCTCACCCCACAGAAACCAACTAACAGTACCATGTTTGGACTCTAATTGTAGCCCGAACCCAGGCGGATCTGTTGGTCCCAGAACCATCCCCCTGTGACATTCTAGTCTAGAGCTATGAACCCTAAAGGGTTTTGTGGGTCATTGAGCTGCCAGGATCAGCAGGGAGGGGGGACCACTCCCAGAGGCCGGGAGGGGAGGGGTCGGCTACAGGTTAAAAGGCTTGTGCCAGCAAGAGGGCGGGTCTTTTTCTGAAAGGGGGTCACATCGTGCCATGTATTTGGAGAGACCTGGAAACAGCTGGCATCACTGCCCCCCACGTGACCACAGCCAAGGACTATTACACCATTCTAACCCAAAGGAACATTCATCTACCCGGTAACTGACTTGTACTCTGTGTAATCCTGTGTGTACCATACTACCTGTATTCATAACCTCAGACCACTGTATATATTCTTAGTGTATATTGTGTTATCTAGTGTGCCCTTAAGGCGATTAAATATATAATTTGATCTTGTGTTATCTTGTATCTCGATCACAGAGTTACCGCGGGTTGGTTTATCACCCTGTATAATCCCGTTAGCGGACCGGGCTTATATGAAACGAGAAGCTGGTGGCAGATTACCCGGGCTGAGGAGGCGCTGTTTCATTGTGGCAGTGAAAAGGCCCTCTCAGCTTGTTGCCTCTCTGTGACCGCATGGACAGGAGGTGTCTGTGTAAACTGTACCAAGCTGACCTTACATACTCTTCTGGAAGGGCGTAACGTCACGCTTTGGTAACAAGTGACCATACCGTGGCTCGTGAGCTCGATGCAGGTGACGTCAAGTGGGCACGAGGCGTGGTATCCGTTACAGGGATTGTATTGCTAGAATTGCATAGTGGCATATTTACCCACAAATAAATACCTTAATAATTAAATAACTGCAGAACACGTTTTTCTACATTAAATTATTTTATTATATGTTGGTAATATTTGGCCACTGTGTTTTTATGTTACCATAAACTAATATGCTCCAAGAATTTATTAATGTATACCATTAACTTACCAAAGAACTTACCGTTTCACCAATAACAATTAATAATTCAATACTTAGTCCGCTCTTTGAGCGACTATTACCCCATAAAAACACTGTGACATCTAAAGGGGTGGGGGGATGGGGATTCTTCACTGTGCTTTGCTTGAATGCGCAGCAAGTAACCGCTACTTTTCTTTTAACAGGTATCTCGTGTCACCAGTTGACAGACTCTCCAATAAAATCCTCTTTCAAGCTCTCGAGGATCACTGTTGCTCTGAGGGGTCGGCACCTCTGAGGTCACTGTTGCTCTGAGGGGGTCGGTACCACTGAAGTCACTGTTGCTCTGAGGGGTCGGCACTACTGAGGTCACTGTTGCAGTGATTTTATGAGGTTTAAAGAGTTTGTCCTAAGATCAATATTAATCACCTGTCGTTAAAGAGGACATCTCCGGATTTGTCTGTTTCGGAAACTACTTGCACTCCCCATGTAATAACATCTATTCTTATGACCTTATGTTGCACCATTCCTCTTATTTCTGCTATTAGTTATGAATAACTTGCTGGCAGTTTGCAGTGAAGGTCCAGATGGGGGGTGTCACTGCACAGCCTGATATTATTCAATCAGTGATGTCAACTGGTAACCCCCCACTGAACCTTTATTGCAGACTACTAGCAATAAGTTCTAGTAGGAATAATTGAGAAATTGTACAATATAGGCCTCGTTCACACTTCAGTGTTTGGTCAGTGATTTGTGAGCCAAAACCAGAAGTGGAGCCTCCACAGACATGAGGTAGAAGGGAAAGATCTGCTCCTGTTCTGTGTTTAGAGTTGCACCTGGTTTTGGCTCACAAATCACTGATGGAAATCACTGACTAAACACTGAAGTGTGAACGAGGCCATAGAGTCACAAGAATTGATTCCCCAGAATTGTTATTGCATGGGAAATGCAAGTCGTTACTAAAACAGACATGTCCCCTTCAAGTACATGATCGCTGGGGGTCCCACCTTGGTTACCATGTTCTAGTGTTCTCTGGGTTAAGTATGGATAGGTAAATAGTGTTGACGGGAGTACAGTACAGCTGTTACCCATAGCCACTGGAGACAGCCTTTACATATAACTGCCTATTCTTGTCCGTAAAGCGTGGACAAGAATAGGACATGTTATATTTTTTTTGCAGGGCCACCGAACAGAGCAACGGATGCGGACAGCATACGGAGAGCTGTCCGCATCTTTTGCGGCCCCATTGATGTGAATGGGTCCGCATCCGAGCCACCAAAACGGCAGCTCGGATGCGGACCAAAACAATGGGCGTATGCATGAGGCCTAATTCAATTTTTTTCCATAAATCTCAAATTAGAAGAATTCCATTCCCATTTGGCAACAATTTCCGAATATGCCAATTTGGTTAAAGGAAGAAGATTTTGAATATTTAGTAATTTATTTTTAAACTCATTAATAAGTAAATGTGTTCTAACTTTACCTAAATCATTGGAACCCACATGAAGTATTAACAAATTTGGCAATGGCCAATTCAAAAATGTCTTTTAGGCCGAATGCACACGGCCGTTTTTCACTGCCGTGAGCGGTCCGTGGAACCACGGGCTGGATACCTGCTGAGAGCAGGAGCGCACGGCGTCATTGGTTTCTATGACGCCATGCGCTCCCTGCTGCCGCCGCAATACAGTAATACACTGGTATGATCTATACCAGTGTATTACTGTACTGTGGCAGCAGCAGGGAGCGCACGGCGTCATAGCAACCAGTGACGCCGTGCGCTCCTGCTCTCAGGAGGGATCCAGCCCGTGGTTCCACGGACCGCTCACGGCAGTGAAAAACGGCCGTGTGCATTCGGCCTAAAAGACATTTTTGAATTGGCCATTGCCAAATTTGTCTGTGATGCCTCTCCAGAATATAATTACCTTGCTAGCTAAACCCAGGTTATCCGATTTGGACCTGATTGTTGAACAGTTAGAAACAGCAGAAATGAGTTTGGACCCCAAAATCCAAATGATCTTTGGTTCTGAAAGAAATTAACACAATATATCAGGTCTAATGTATAATTTATATCTATCAGAACTCCATCTGGTCTTCTTTTGAAGCCGAATCATATGGTCATGCGTAGCTGCACCTATCCGAAATTAATGATATTTGAAATGTTTTTAGCATTTTGTCAGCATAAAATGTAATTAGTATTTGGTCAGTGGGGATCCATCTTGTTGCATAAATAAAGGGCCCTGCGAGGGGTGTCTAATATTTAACCATTCTTTTAGTGCCAGTACTGGGCATAACTTTGAATTGGAGATGTTGTTAAGACTAATTAAAGTTAGTTTCCCCAACTGATTAGTTTGGATCTTTTTATTCTAATATACATTTTATTTGATAATATGCTAAGGTCCTTGATAAGTAATGGTGCCTCTGATATTCTGTTTGCAGCTGTGACTTCTTTGGTGCGCTCCGCATTAGTGAAGCCAAAGAAGGACACTAAAAAGGTTGTCTAGAATAAATAAATTTTGTAACTGTACGAACAAATGAATTGTAAGTATTCAGTGAATTTCCTTAAAACGCTAAAGATAGAGGTCTAGTTTTGGGGATTTGGGGTTTTCTTTGTTAGCTCCTTTAATGATCTGTTTTAATAGGAAACTAGTAGAAAAAGGGGGCACATCCAACAACTTTTGAAAAAGAATTTTTTGGATGTATACTCCTCTCTTACCTGTTTTTTAAGATTATTAATAAATTGAATGATAGGGGTTATGTTCTTCAAAGTACTATCTTGGTCACTGAGACCAAAAAAATCTCTTTAGGGATCCCTATTAGCAGTTAAAAATATAACTTTATTATTAATGATATATACTCACACACATAGATTAGAGAAAAAACAAGGAAATTTAAAACTCTCAGTTGTAGGGAGTTGTGAGGCACAATTGAATAGACCCGGTTGCCTGGTTTTTGCAACCTTTTATAACTGTGTCTTTTTATATGGCTAGATACAATGATGTCTCATATCATAGCGTAGAGGCTTTTAGTGTGCAGCGAACAAACCTTTATTTGAGATTCACTTGGAATTCTCACTTAATGTTTAACACTTGTACCGTAGGCTTAATTTTATTTTTTATTTTTATTTTTATTTGGGGTGCACTACAGAGAGCCTTTATTTCAGGCCTCCCTGACCCAGTTATTGTTAAACTGTAAATTACAGATTCTTGTAAGTCCCCTGTTTGAATAGTTGGTATCAGTACTTCAATTATTCGGATTGGCTACAATGTTGCCCCTATTTGTAACATAGAGGTCAGTGTAGCCATATCTCTGCGCCAATACACTTCTAAACGTTCCTGTCCCTGCTATGCAGGATGCCTGTCACTAGGTGTTGCTATTCACACCATTCACTGCCTCACTGTGCCTCGCTATGCTTCTCTAACATCTCCGTATCTGCTCACCGAAGTGTCCTCTCACTCACTTAACAAACTGCCTAAAAACAGGATCGCATAACTACACCCCTCCCGACATGTTTCGCCGCTGTTGCGGCTTCGTCAGGGGATGCGGGGTATACGTGCGCGCGCGCTCGTGCAGACCTCCCTTTATACATTCCAAAGACCCACCCCTCTAAGTGAACCAACCAATCCGGCCCGTGCACGTGACTTCGGGCCCGGTGTCAGTTTGATGACGCATATTCCAAGCGCTTGTCCTTCTCTGCCTCATGTTGATGACGTCCGGTCTCACATCGATGACGTCGGGCAGTGTTTACATGGTCGAACTGTCATGGTATGAATGAGGATTTTACAGAATGTACCAGATGCATCACTAAATTTTAACAGTGATAAACTTCTTTTATGCGATCGATGTCTATAGTTTCCACTGTATACACTGATAAAGGTGCAAATGTTGGTTAGTTATTCTAGTTGATAATTTTGACCCAAATGGTCTGTCCCATTGTTTTGAGGTGAATAAATATACCATTATTTATACATTTAGGTCAGGGTAATGTGGAATCCTGCCTTAGATGTTAATTATTGATTTAATTGAAAATACTTATTTTTATATATTTGTTTTTCTATTTAATTCTTATTTTTTCCTTTTATTTGTCATTTTCGCTATATAGAGTCTATCTTTTATGGGCATAAAATCATTCCCTCATTTAGTAATTTAATTGATTTTATTTGATTTTAGAATTAATATTAGTATTCATTATTATTCATACTCATATAAATAGGTAAGGTAGATATATCATTCGGGCCAGTAATTATCAACTAGAATTGAATGGACCCTGAGATCCATAGGTGGTTACATTTCTGGGACTATTAGGGGGGGTCACTATTCTTTGTTTCTTCTCCTTTGTGTTATTAGTCTTTATTAAATAAGTATTTATTTTTGTTATTTCATGTGCTAGACTCGTTAGATGAAGGCTGTGTATGAAAAGCCTTCATTCAGGCCTCCTGGACTCAGGGTCTGTAGTCTTTGAATCCACCTGGCTTCTTCTTGTAGAAGTTTAATATCCAGGTTTCCGCTCCTGGGTCCCAGGGTATTTTTTGTCAGTCCCCAAAATTTGAGAACTTCAGTGTTTCCCCCATGGGCGTATGTGATATGCCTATAGAGGGACGTATCCTTTCCTGTATTTATTGCACTGATGTGTCCAGATATTCTTCGCCTTAATTCCTGTGTGGTTTTACCCACATACAGTTTTGGGCAATTACACGATGCAATATAGATAATTCCGCTACTGCGGCAATTAAAATACTCTCTGATTGTATATTCACGTCCATCTGAGGGATTTCTGAATTTTTTTACTCTAGGTAAGTACTTACAAAATGTACAATTACCACATGGGAAGGAGCCGACAATACTGGATTTTAACCAGGTTTTGTTTGTTATTTCATTTGCAGGTAGAAAACTGTGAACCAGTTTGTCCTTTAGATTTGGTCCCGTATGACTGTAATAATCAACAAATAATGAAAATTTTGAAAAAGCACTGGAGGATACTTACCAGCGCTGATGAATTAAGACCTGTTTTATCATCATATCCCAGTGTTACATATAGAAGGGGACCAAATCTAAAGGACAAACTGGTTCACAGTTTTCTACCTGCAAATGAAATAACAAACAAAACCTGGTTAAAATCCAGTATTGTCGGCTCCTTCCCATGTGGTAATTGTACATTTTGTAAGTACTTACCTAGAGTAAAAAAATTCAGAAATCCCTCAGATGGACGTGAATATACAATCAGAGAGTATTTTAATTGCCGCAGTAGCGGAATTATCTATATTGCATCGTGTAATTGCCCAAAACTGTATGTGGGTAAAACCACACAGGAATTAAGGCGAAGAATATCTGGACACATCAGTGCAATAAATACAGGAAAGGATACGTCCCTCTATAGGCATATCACATACGCCCATGGGGGAAACACTGAAGTTCTCAAATTTTGGGGACTGACAAAAAATACCCTGGGACCCAGGAGCGGAAACCTGGATATTAAACTTCTACAAGAAGAAGCCAGGTGGATTCAAAGACTACAGACCCTGAGTCCAGGAGGCCTGAATGAAGGCTTTTCATACACAGCCTTCATCTAACGAGTCTAGCACATGAAATAACAAAAATAAATACTTATTTAATAAAGACTAATAACACAAAGGAGAAGAAACAAAGAATAGTGACCCCCCCTAATAGTCCCAGAAATGTAACCACCTATGGATCTCAGGGTCCATTCAATTCTAGTTGATAATTACTGGCCCGAATGATATATCTACCTTACCTATTTATATGAGTATGAATAATAATGAATACTAATATTAATTCTAAAATCAAATAAAATCAATTAAATTACTAAATGAGGGAATGATTTTATGCCCATAAAAGATAGACTCTATATAGTGAAAATGACAAATAAAAGGAAAAAATAAGAATTAAATAGAAAAACAAATATATAAAAATAAGTCTTTTCAATTAAATCAATAATTAACATCTAAGGCAGGATTCCACATTACCCTGACCTAAATGTATAAATAATGGTATATTTATTCACCTCAAAACAATGGGACAGACCATTTGGGTCAAAATTATCAACTAGAATAACTAACCAACGTTTGCACCTTTATCAGTGTATACAGTGGAAACTATAGACATCGATCGCATAAAAGAAGTTTATCACTGTTAAAATTGAGTGATGCATCCGGTACATTCTGTAAAATCCTCATTCATACCATGACAGTTCGACCATGTAAACACTGCCCGACGTCATCGATGTGAGACCGAACGTCATCAACATGAGGCCGAGAAGGACAAGTGCTTGGAATATGCGTCATCAAACTGACACCAGGCCCGAAGTCACGTGCATGGGCCGGATTGGTTGGTTCACTTAGAGGGGTGGGTCTTTGGAATGTATAAAGGGAGGTCAGCATGAGCGCGCGCGCACGTATACCCCGCATCCCCTGACGAAGCCGCAACAGCGGCGAAACATGTTGGGAGGGGTGTAGTAATGCGATCCTGTTTTTAGGCAGCTTGTTAAGTGAGTGAGAGGACACTTCGGTGAGCAGATACGGAGATGTTAGAGAAGCATAGCGAGGCACAGTGAGGCAGTGAATGGTGTGAATAGCAACACCTAGTGACAGGCATCCTGCATAGCAGGGACAGGAACGTTTAGCAGTGTATTGGCGCAGAGATATGGCTACATTGACCTCTATGTTACAAATAGGGGCAACATTGTAGCCAATCCGAATACCTGAAGCACTGATACCAACAACTATTCAAACAGGGGATATACCAGAATCTGTAATTTACAGTTTAACAATAACTGGGTCAGGGAGGCCTGAAATAAAGGCTCTCTGCAGGGCACCCCAAATAAAACTAAAAAATAAAACTAAGCATACAGTACAAGTGTTAAACATTAAGTGAGAATTCCAAGTGAATCTCAAATAAAGATTTGTTCGCTGCACACTAAAAGCCTCTACGCTATGATATAAGAGACATCATTGTATCTAGCTATATAAAAAGACACAGTTATAAAAGGTTGCAAAAACCAGGCAACCGGGTCTATTCAATTGTGCCTCACAACTCCTTACAACTGAGAGTTTTAAATTTCCTTGTTCTTTCTCTAATCTATGTGTGTGAGTATATATCATTAATAATAAAGTTATATTTTTAACTGCTAATAGGGATCCCTAAAGGGATTTTTTTGGTCTCAGTGACCAAGATAGTACTTTGAATATATATCCCGAGGATCTCTAAAGGGACTGTGGAGATTTATCTTGGGTTATGTTCTTGTCACCGCATTTGTAATCATGTGTTGTACAAAATGTATTCCACATGTTCCATGCGGCTGAGTAAGCAGCCCATGTATTTGGAGCCAATGCTTTACTAACTAATTTGTAGATCAAAGAACAAATGATTTCCATATTTCCGGGGAGATGGTAATCCTCTTCTTTCCGCATCTGGAACTAGCTGCCTGAACAGTGGAAAATTCGGGGCAAAGAATAGTTTGATCTACCTTCTACATATTTTGCTTTGATCCACATGTTATCAGTAAAGCATAATAAGACTATTTGTCTCAATATGTTAATAACTGCTTCTGATTTTGCGGATAAACAATTTATTGCAAAGACCACACCTTTATTGTCTGAAAGGAATAATATGCGTTTGTTTTTGAACTGATCATGCCAGAGAGATAGTGAAACCAATACTGGGAAAATTTCTAGGAAGCTTATGTTTTTCATAAATGGTTCGTCTAACCACTCAGATGGCCATTTTTCTGCCGACCATTGTTTGTTGAAAATTGCGCCATAGCCTATTGATGCTGCAGCGTCTGTATATAAATGTAATGAATCGGAATCAACAAATTTGTCTTGCCATATAGATCTGCCATTAAAATTATCCAAAAACCTTAACCAAATTGAAATGTCATCTTTTAGTTGCCTAGTTAGATGTATATGGTCCCGTGTTTTTTTCTTACCTGCTGTAACTGCATATAGATGTTTAGAGAAAACTCTCCCCATAGGAATTACTGTTGAAATAAAATTTTATGAACCTAGAGCAGATTGCAATTTTTGAAATATAGATTTTTTACATTTCAATAAGTTATTCAATACTATTTTTGTATAAATTATTTTTTATATTGAAATTCTAAATTCCATATCGGCAGTATCAATGTCAATTCCTAGAAATTTTATATATTTTGTGGGATATACCGTCTTTTCCTCTGCTAGAGGTATATTGAAATATTCAGCTACAGTTGCAAGAAAAAGTATGTGAACCCTTTGGAATGATATGGATTTCTGCACAAATTGGTCATAAAATGTGATCTGATCTTCATCTAAGTCACAACAATAGACAATCACAGTCTGCTTAAACTAATAACACAATAAAAATTAAATGTTACCATGTTTTTATAAAACAGCTGGTGGACAGATGGCCTTAAGTTCTCCTGCAAAATGTCTTGATAAACTTGAGAATTCATTTTTCCTTCGATGATAGCAACCCGTCTAGGCCCTGACACAGCAAAGCAACCCTAAACCATGATGCCCCCCACCACCATACTTCACAGTTGGGATGAGGTTTTGATGTTGGTGTGCTGTGCCTCTTTTCTCCACACATACTGCTGTGTGTTCCTTCCAAACAACTCAAGTTTGGTTTCATCTGTCCACAGAATATTTTGCCAGTACTGCTGTGGAACATCTGGGTGCTCTTGTGCAAACTGTAAACGTGTAGCAATGTTTTTTTGGACAGCAGTGGCTTCCTCTGTGGTATCCTCCCATGAAATCCATTCTTGTTTAGTGTTTTACGTATCGTAGATTCGCTAACAGGGATGTTAGCATATGCCAGAGACTTTTGTAAGTCTTTAGCTGACACTCTAGGATTCTTCTTCACCTCATTGACCAATCTGCGCTGTGCTCTTGCAGTCATCTTTACAGGACGGCCACTCCTAGGGAGAGTAACAGCAGTGCTGAACTTTCTCCATTTATAGACAATTTGTCTTACTGTGGACTGATGGACAGCAAGGCTTTTGGAGATACTTTTATAACCCTTTCCAGCTTTATGCAAGTCAACAATTCTTAATCGTAGGTCTTCTGAGAGCGCTTTTGTGCAAGGCATTATTCACATCAGGCAATGCTTCTTGTGAAAAGCAAACCCAGAACTGGTGTGTATTTTTTATAGGGTAGGGCAGCTGCAACTAACACCTCGAATCTCATCTCATTGATTGGACTCCAGTTGGCTGACACCTCACTCTAATTAGCTCTTGGAGATGTCATTAGTCTAGGGGTTCACATACTTTTTCCACCTGCACTGTTAATGTTTACATGGTGTGTTAAACATGGTAACATTTAATTATTTGTGTGTTATTAGTTTAAGCAGACTATGATTGTCTATTGTTGTGACTTAGATGAAGATCAGATCACATTTTATGACCAATTTGTGCAGAAATTCATATCATTACAAAGGGTTCACATACTTTTTCTTGCAACTGTATGTTGAATGTCAGCAGTAAATTGATGCAATCCTCAGATTTTTCTTTATTTATGAATAGAAAGTCATCCAAATAGTGGAAAATATATCCTCCCCTATAATGCGTGTCCACCATCTACTGCAGAAATGTTGAAAAGGCTTCAAAATAGTAGCATGATAGAGAAAAGCCCATAGGTAATGCTTTGTCTTAATAAAAGTTACCAACTAATTAAAATCCAAGAGACTTGTATCCAGTTGGATTCATTGGTTACAATCTGAATGCAGATTTAAAGGGGTTGTCCGGGTTCAGAGCTGAACCCGGACATACCTCAATTTTTACCCCGGCAGCTCCCCTGACTTGAGCATCGGAGCAGTTCATGCCACAATGCTCTCGTTTGCCCTGCGTTAAATCGCACAGGGCAAAGGCATTTTTTGGAGATCTGGTGACATATGGGGGGGGTCTCCATGGGGCTGCCAGGAAGCCCGGTGACGCCACCAGCACTGATGGGCGGGATTTAGCGTTGCCCTAGCCAGTAAAACATCAACCAACACACTGCCAGGCGGAAGTTTCCACTCGGCAGTGTGTTATTGAAAGCAAAAGATCCCGTGCCCTGCACAATTTAGCGCAGAGCAAGGGAGCGCATCAGAGCATGAGATGCTGTGATGCTAGCCTCAGGGGGGCTGCCTGGGTGAAAATAAGGGGGTATGTCCAGGTTCAGCTCTGAACACGGACAACCCTTTTAATATCTGCTTTAGCTATTAAGGAGTTTTTACCAGCTTTTTTGAGTAAGTATAAAGCCTGATCAAATGAAGCGTAGCGTACCGTGGCAGAGTTTTTATCTATAGAAACGTTTAATGAATTGTCTCTCGGATATGATAAATGATGTATTAAATGATAACTGCCTGGTTCTTTTTTGGGGACCAAACCTAACAGAAGAATTCTGAAATTTTCAAAAGAAGGCGATGAAAATGGTCCTGCTACTCTATGCTCAGATTTCTTTACTTTTATTTTTTTCCAAGACTAATTTCTCATTTAAATTAATGGATTTTAAAATTTTAGCAAAAGAACAACCAAAACCTTGAAATACCGGAACATAAAAACCTTCAGAGAATCCCTTAATTAGTACTCGAGCTGTCTCCTTGTCTGGATACATTTCTAAATATTATATTAACCTTGGCAGTCTCATTGGTGTCACTGCCTCTAATGGATTCTTTGTTGCTTCCCGACCTTTTAACCCCTTAAGGACACAGCCTTATTTCATCTTAAGGGTCCATTCACACGTCCGTTTTTTCTTTCCTGATCTGTTCCGTTTTTTGCGGAACAGATCAGGACCCATTCATTTTCAATGGGTCCTGGAAAAAATCGGACAGCACAATGTGTGCTGTCCGTTTCCGTTGTTCCGTTCCGCATGTCCGTTTAAATATAAAACATGTCCTATTATGTTCCTGAAAAATCGGATCCTGGTACAATGCAAAGTCAATGGTTCCGCAAAAAACGGAAGACATTCGGATGTCATTCCGTATGTCTTCCGTTTTTTGCGGAATCCGTTCCTGGAAACACATAGCAAATATATATATATTTTTTTCAAAGAAATCCAAACAACTTTATTTGATTATTGAAATGTATACATGTTTCCGTTTTTTGCGGATCCGCAAAAAACGAATGACATACGGAAACATTTTCAGGAACAACGGATCCGCAAAAAACAGACAGAAATTCGGATTATAGAAAAATACTGACGTGTGAATGTAGCCTAAGGACCAGGCCATTTTTTTGCAAATCTGACCAGTGTCACTTTAAGTGGTGATAACTTTAAAACGCTTTGACTTATCCAGGACATTCTGAGATTGTTTTTTCGTCACATATTGTACTTCATGACACTAGTAAAATGAAGTAAAAAAATAAATATTTTTTTTGCATAAAAAAAACCCTAATTTACCAAAAATTGGGAAAAATTAGCAAATTTCAAAGTTTCAGTTTCTCTACTTCTGTAATACATAGTAATACCCCCAAAAATTGTGATGCCTTTACATTCCCCATATGTCTACTTCATGTTTGAATTATTTTCGGAATGATATTTACATTTTTTTGGGATGTTACAAGGCTTAGAAGTTTAGAAGCAAATATTGAAATTTTTCAGACATTTACAAAAACCCAATTTTTAGGGACCACTACAGCTCTGAAGTCACTTTGCGAGGCTTACATAATACAAACCACCCAAAAATGACCCCATTCTATAAACTACACCGCTCAAGGTATTCAAAACTGATTTTACACCCTTTAGGTGTTGCACAAGAGTTAGGCCCCTTTCACACGGGCGAGTTTTCCGTGCGGGTGCGATGCATGCGGTGAACGCACTGCACCCGCACTGAATCCTGACCCATTCATTTCTATGGGACTGTGCACACGAGCGGTGATTTTCACGCATCACTTGTGCGTTGCGTGAAAATCGCAGCATGCTCCTCTTTGTGCGTTTTTCACGTAACGCAGGCCCTATAGAAATGAATGGGGTTCCGTGAAAATCGCATGCATCCGCAAGCAAGTGCGGATGCGGTGCGATTTTCACGCATGGGTTCTAGGTGACAGTCTATTCACTGTATTATTTTCCCTTATAACATGGTTATAAGGGAAAATAATAGCATTCTGAATACAGAATGCTTAGTATAATAGTGCTTGAAGGGTTAAAAATAATAAAAAAAGTTAACTCACCTTCTCCTCTTGTTCGGGTAGATGCCAGTCTGTTCTTTAGCTGTGGGCTGAAGGACCTGTGGTGATGTTAGATCACATGCTCCATCACCATGGTGATGGACCATGTGATTGGAGCATGTGATCTGACGTCACCTCAGGTCATTCAGCCCACAGCTAAAGAACAGACCGGGATCTACCCGAACAAGAGGAGAAGGCGAGTTAACTTTTCTATTATTTTTAACCCTTCCAGCACTATTATACTAAGCATTCTGTATTCAGAATGCTATTATTTTCCCTTATAACCATGTTATAAGGGAAAATAATACAATCTTCAGAACATCAATCCCAAGCCCGAACTTCTGTGAAGAAGTTCGGGTTTGGGTACCAAACATGCGCGATTTTTCCCACGCGAGTGCAAAACGCATGACAATGTTTTGCACTCGCGCGGAAAAATCGCGCATTTTCCCGCAACGCACCCGCCTCTTATCCGGGCAAAAAACATGACGCCCGTGTGAAAGAGGCCTTATTGGCAAATGGGGATAAAATTTGAGAATTTCATTTTTTTGCCTAATTTTCCATTTTAACCCATTTTTCCACTAACAAAGCAAGAGGTAACAGCCAAACAAGACTGTATCTTTATTGCCCTGACTCTGCCGTTTACAGAAACACCCCAATTGTGGCCGTAAACTACTGTACGGCCACACAGCGGGGCGTAGAGTGAAAGGTGCGCCGTTTGGTTTTTGGAAGGCAGATTTTGCTGGACTGTTTTTTTGACACCATGTCCCATTTGAAGCCCCCCGATGCACCCCTAGAGTAGAAACTCCATAAAAGTGACCCCATCTAAGAAACTACACCCCCTCAAGGTATTCAAAACTGATTTTACAAACGTCGTTAAGCCTTTAGGTGTTGCACAAGATTTAATGGAAAATAGAGATACAATTTCAAAATTTCACTTTTTTGGCAGATTTTCCATTTTAATATTTTTTTTCCAGTTACAAAGCAAGGGTTAACAGCCAAACAAAACTCATTTTTTATGGCCCTGATTCTGTAGTTTACAGAAACACCCCATATGTGGTCGTAAACTGCTGTACGGGCACACGGCAGGGCGCAGAAGGAAAGGAATGCCATACGGTTTTTGGAAGGCAGATTTTGCTGGACTGGTTTTTTTGACACCATGTCCCATTTGAAGCCCCCCTGATGCACCCCTAGAGTAGAAACTCCAGAAAAGTGACCCCATTTTAGAAACTACGGGATAGGGTGGCAGTTTTGTTGGTATTAGTTTAGGGTACATATGATTTTTGGTTGCTCTATATTACACTTTTTGTGCGGCAAGGTAACAAGAAATAGCTTTTTTGGCACAGTTTTATTTGTTTGTTATTTACAACATTCATCTGACAGGTTAGATCATGTGGTAATTTTATAGAGCAGGTTGTCACAGACACGGCGATACCCAATATGTATACAATTTTTTTTATTTATGCAAGTTTTACACAATGATTTCATTTTTAAAACAAAAAAAAAAAGTTTGTGTCTCCATAGTCTAAGAGCCATAGTTTTTTCAATTTTTGGGCGATTATCTTAAGTAGGGTCTCATTTTTTGTGGGATGAGATAACGGTTTGATTGGCACTATTTTGGGGTGCATATGACTTTTTGATCGCTTGCTATCACACTTTTTGTGATGTAAGATGACTTTTTTACACAGTTTTTTTTTTTTTTTTTTAATTACGGTGGTCACCTGAGGGGTTAGGTCATGTGATATTTTTATAGAGCCAGTCGATACGGATGCGGCAATACCTAATATGTATACATTTTTTTTTTATTTATGTAAGTTTTACACAATAATTTCATTTTTGAAACAAAAAATAATAATAATCATGTTTTAGTGTTTCCATAGTCTAAGAGCCATAGTTTTTTTCAGTTTTTGGGCGATTATCTTGGGTAGGGTATGATTTTTGCGGGATGAGATGACTGTTTGATTGTTACAATTTTGGCGTACATGCGACTTTTTTGATCACTTTTATTACCTTTTTTGGGAAGTAAGGTGGGCAAAATTTAAATTTCATCAAAGTTTTTTATTTTTATGGCGTTCACGGTTTGGGTAAAGTAACATGACATTACGTTTTATAGATCAGGTCGTTACGGACACAGCGATACCAAACATGTGTAGGGAATTTTATTTTTTTCACTTTTAATCAGTGATAAATGTGTTTTTTGATTTTTACTTTTTTTTTACCCAGACCCACTTTGTTCTTGAAGATCCAGTGGGTCTGATGTCTGTATAATACAGTACAGTACTCTATATAGGGTACTGTACTGTATTTTACTTACACTTTGTCTGAACAGATCTATGCCTTTAGCACAGATCTGTTCAGCACCATGGACAGCAGGATGCCTGAGAAGGCGTCCTGTTGCCATGGGAACCTTCCCCGTCTGCTCAGTTGTAGCCACAACTTTGCAGACGGGGAAGGGTAAGGACGGGGCTGTCGGGGAGCTTTCTGGGGGCTCTCTCCATCGGGGGGCTGCAAAAGCACAGCAGCCCCCCAATGGGAGAGGGAGGGAGCTCCCTGAGCTGTCAACCTTTTCCATACAGTGGTACGTACGGACCACGGTATGGAAAGGGTTAAACGGCTGACATCACATCACAGATGTCAGCCGTTTATACCAGGGTGTCAGCAGGGTATACCCACTAACCACCAACGATTATTCAATGGGAGGCCGCAACGCCCACCTTCCGCACCGCCCCACAACCCCCCCTGCACCTCCCACCGGGCTAAAATCATTCAGTGCAGGTGCAGGGGGGTAATAAATATATATTTTAGAAATACTAAAGTTTATGATCGCCGCGGTCAGGGACCGCGGGGATCAGAAACTGCAGAAAGCGCAACAAACCGCAGGTCTGAATTGATCTGCGGTTTGTTGTGATCGCGGACATGGGGGGGTCACGGGACCCCCCCGCGCATTTAGCCGAGGTGCCTGCTGAATGATTTGAGCAGGCACCTTGTTCCGATCACAGCCGGCCAGGCGGCAGTGATCGGAACAACACATGACGTACCGGTACGTCATGTGTCCTTAAGGGGTTAAAGCACTTTGTGGCTGGATGATTCCCAGCACAGAAGGTGCATTCATGTCTGTATTTGCAGTTTGCCTGCCATTTGCAATTTGTTTCGTTGTCTGCGTACTCCTTTTCTGGGTATTTGGGGCAACATGAGATTTATCCGCAGGCCCACATCTTTATATCCCCAATTTAAGTCAGGGTAAACAGCAAGCTTTTGTAGGAAGGATTCATCATAATTGAACCATGCTGAACCACCAAAATTTCTATTAGCTTCTATAATGGCGTCAAGATGGTGAAATAAACCGCTGTAGTGCAACGGGTGGTTTTCGCCCAGAACTGCCGTAGATGCAGAATGCTTGTATCCAAATCATTTTAGATTTTTTTGGTAAACTTTTCTTCCTCTCCTCCTTTTTGTCATATTTCAAGGTTTCTTTGGATGATGGTATGAGGGAAAAAAACATCCACATATTCTTTATTCCATATCTTTTCTTTCACTTGTTTGGTTAAATGGAATCCTAAGGGGGATATTTGACAGTGCATGGTTTCCGTTAAGGATATTTCTATAATACCACTGCCCACATCGAATGATGGTAAAAGACATTTATCTTTCAGTGTCTTAGAGCAGTGGTCCCCAACCTTTTTTGCACCAAGGACCAGTTTCATGCAAGACAATTTTCCCAGGGACCTGGTGGGAGAAGGGGGCGTGGGTTCTAGAGCGGGGCTGATGTTTTTTTTTTTTTCCTGATACGGTGCTCACCACATAGGAAATTATTTTGATATTTTAATAGTTTGGACTTTTCAGACGTGGTGATATGTAATATGTTTATTTATTGTTTATATGTTTTATATATTAAAATTGGGAAAAGGGGGTGATTTATACTTAATATTTTGGTGTTTTTTTTTTTTACTTTTTATTTACTAACAATTTCCCCCCTTAGGGGCTAGAACCTGGGATCTTTTAATTCCTTGTCCTATTCACCCTGATAGAGCTCTATTAGGGTGACTAGGACCTCACACTCTCCCTGCTGCCCTGTGCATAGTACACACAGCAGCAGGGAGATTACCATGGCAGCCAGGGCTTCAGTAGCGTTCTGGCTGCCATGGTAACTGATCGGAGCCCAGGATTACACTGCTGGGGCTCCGATCAGAAGCTGCCACTGCACCACCAATGAGGAGGAGGGGAGGGGGACACTCTGGTCACTGCCACCAATGATTTTAATACTGAAGGGGGGTGCACTGTGCCACCAATGATAATTAACCTTCAATAAAGATACAGGAAGTGGGTGCGGCAGAATCACATAGCCGGCACCCGACCTCTTACAGGGAGCTGCGATCAGCGGAGTTAACCCCTAAGGTGCTGCACCCGCCTCCTGTATATGTAAGAGGACCTTTCATAGGTCCATACTTTATTAACTAAGTAGCAGGACATGTAAAGCGGCGCCCAGGAATCACTCTGTACTTACTATTATTTCTGGGCGCCGCTGCGTTGCGCCACTCTGGCCCCCCGTTACATTCTCCCGCGCTGTATGCAGCTAAGTAACAGCATCGGAACACCAGGGAGGAGACATCAGCTTTTCTCCCTGGGTGTTCCTTCTCCCTGGCTGTAGCATACAGCGTGGGAGAATGTAACGGGGGCCACAGCGGGCAAATGGAGCGGCGCCCAGGAATAATATTAAGTGCAGGGAGATCCCTGGGCTCCGATCTACATGTCCTGATACTTAGTTAATAAAGTCCGGAAAGGTCCTCTGGTTAATTATCATTGGTGGCATAGTGGCCACAGTCCCTCCCCTCCTCCGCCCACTAGCTCCTCATTGGTTGGCCGGCATCACATTTGGAAGGAAGGAACGCTATCCTTCCTTCCCGCTGTACAGCCGCGCAGTGTGTGTGATGTGCGCGTCGGCAAGCATGCGCCTGGCGTCTCCGCTCCTTTGTATTGCCGCGGCCCGGCAAACAATCTTCCTCTTAGGGCCCGGTCCTGGGCCGCGGCCCAGTGGTTGGGGGCCGCTGTCTTAGAGGATTCAGGGTATATTTGGCAATCAGATTCAGAAGCTCTGCCCAGAGAAAACCAAGCAGACTCCTAATTATGACCAGACTCCTTCTGAAAGATAAAAGCTAAAAATTCCCTGAATAACTGAATTCTGTCTTGAGGAAACTGTTCCTCCTGCTTGTTACTGTGCATGTTAGGTGATTTAGTGCACTGTAAAAGACAGTCACTGTTAAGATCAGTATATATCGGTGCTCACGCTCCTGTGAACTGACCGTTGGTTTTTCTTTTCCAGGTGCGACCAGTCTCTGGTGGTTGGTGAGTATGGCACGGTTGTTTTTGCTGCTGCTGTTGAAATCTGCTCGCGCCATGTGGCGCAGCAGTAATTATGCGTCTGAGATTAATGTTGACCTGCGATGGGGAGAATGTCCTCCTCTCTTTGTGGGCTCTCTTCTTGGGCGGAGAAGGAGGTGGAGCTTCGCCCTCTGCTGTTAACTCGATGATATCAGCCATCCTCTCCAGCTCTGCGCTCTCAGCATATTATCTGCTTGTAGATGACGATCAGATTCGTTGCAGGCAAGCCCGCAAGCCACTCTTTTTCCTCCTTGTGCTGAGGCCTTCCTGATAAATAGTAAATCCTCCATAACTTGCTAGTTGTAGGTCCGGATTCTTCGCTGCTCTTTGCTTGAATGCGCAGCAAGTAACAGCTACTTTTCTTTTAACAGGTATCTCATGCCACCAGTTGACAGACTCTCCAATCAAATCCTCTTTCAACCCCTCGAGGATCGCAGACTGCACCAACTTGCATCTGTAACCCAGGTAAGTAATCCTATACACCAGTAAATGTGCAGTCAAGCTGAGGGTTCATGGCACCATGTCCCCCCTTCTTGCATCCGCAACAAGGTTTGCTCAGAGGAAGGTAGGGAATGACAAATTAATTAGTAGTTAGTAGTTTAGCAGATTGGTTGCCCAACTCATAAGCGGGTTTGTTTAATTTAAAAAACTGCTTCCTATCCGCCTTGTCTCTGAGAACTGCCAGGTACTGCCCACCTGCCTGAAGCCAAGCAGCCCCATTAGTATCTGTGGAATGTTGGATATATTGTTGTTCTAGGGCAGTGCATTGAGCTGCCAGCTCTGATTCAGAGCGGCTAGTGTCTTTTTTTAATATAAGAGTGCAAACAGTGGAGTGCAAACACCCTCTCAAAAAGCTTTCAAGGTATCCCAAAGGAGGGCCAAATTGGTCTCATCCCTGTGTGCTGACAAAAACTCGCCCAACTGGTTGGGGATCCCATCAGCGAAGCCCAAGAGATTTAGCCAGGGTGTATGTTCATTTTGTACATTACTGAGGGGGCATTGTGTGTCAGGGTCCCTATCATTGGCGAGTGGTCTGACACTCCTCTAGGTGAATATACTATGGAGCGAAGGTTTAACACCACATTTCCACTTCCTAGCATGTAATCGATTTGTGTCTGCTGCCGTGACAGGAATATTCCCGGGCCGTAGGGTAAGTAACCCTACATAAATCAAACCAATGGAAATTTGTCATGAATCTGCTTAAATGGGTTGTCTTACTTCAGTAAGTGCCATTTATCATGTAGAGAAAGTTAATACACGGCACTTACTAATGTATTGTTATCCATATTGCCTCCTTTGCTAGCCTGATTCATTTTTCTGTTACATTATACACTGCTTGTTTCCATGGTTACAGACCACCCTGCAATCCTCCTACTGGTAAGTGACAGGTCTGTGCTTAATGATCTGTCACTTACCAGTAGGAGGAGCTCCCGGCCGGTCACAGACAGCGCAGCAGGTAAGTATGATGCTTCTAATATTGCTAAGTAACCATGGCAACCAGGACTGCAGTAGCGTCATGGTTGCCATGGTTACCGATCGAGCCCCAGCGATTAAACTGGGACTCCGATCGCAACTCTCCGCTGCCATCAATGATCGGGGGTGGGGGGGGGGGGGGGGGGGGAAGGGGAGGCCGCACACTGTGCCACCAATGAAAAATGATACAATAGAGGGGGGGGGGGGGGGCCGCACACTGTGCCACCAATGGAAATACAATAGGGGGAGGGAGGGGGGCCGCACACTGTGCCACCAATGAAAATAATACAATAGAGGGAGGGAGGGGGGCCGCACACTGGCCACCAATAAAAATAATACAATAGAGGGAGGGAGGGTCTGCCCCCTGTTGCCCGACAGCCCCTGATCTCTTACAGGGGACTATGATACGCAAAATTAACCTCCCTCAGATGCGGCACCTGAGGGGTTAATTGTACAGATCACAGCCCCCTGTAAGAGATCGGGTGCTGCCATGGAACCGGGGGCAGTCATGTACACAGTTCTTAGTATATTCTAACTTGATGCGTCCCCATCACCATGGGAACGCCTCTGTGTTAGAATATACTGTCGGATCTGAGTTTCACGATCAAACTCATATCCGACAGTATATTCTAACATAGAGGCGTTCCCATGGTGATGGGGACGCTTCAAGTTAAAATATACCATCGGATTGGAGAAAACTCCGATCCGATGGTATAATAGGGACTCCTGACTTTACATTGAAAGTCAATGGGGGACGGATCCATTTGCAATTGCACCATATTCTGTCAACTTCAAACGGATCCGTCCCCATTGACTTGCATTGCAAGTCAGGACGGATCCGTTTGGGTCCGCACGGCCACGCGGACACCAAAATGATTTTTTCTTCATGTCCGTGGATCCTCCAAAAATCAAGGAAGATCCACGGAAGAAAAAACGGACACGGATCACGGACCTACGGACCCTTTTTTTGCGGACCTTAAAAAAAAACGGTCGTGTGCATGAGGCCTAACCCGGTGATCCCATTTATTTCTATGGGATCACCGCTACTCTTCGATCCTGTCCACAACAGCTGTTGTGCAACCAGTGTAGCCCTATCCTTAGACACTACCAGGGTTGCCAACCAGAATTTTTCTTTTTTTTCTGGACAACGTATCCCAAAATCATGGACAATCATGGAATTTTTTTTTTTTTATGGAAAACCATAAAAAATTATAAAGATTATAAGTAATACCTGTCAATATACTGATTCACCTCATTATCACCATTTACTGTGAGCTGTAAAATTACCGTCAAAATAAACTAGTCATGTACCACCAGACACATCTAATGGACAGTTGGCAACCCCGGACACTATCCTTTAATGAGCCATTGCATTAAACCTTAAAGGGGGTATCCAATAGTAGAAATCCACCCCCACCCAGGGGCGTTGCTAGGGTCTCAAAAGATCCGGGGCACAAGCCCCAATAAATATGCCCCCCCCCCCCCCGCACTATGCTGTACTTGCTATACAGCGGCACTTACCTGTCACATCCAGGGCCTCCAGGTGACGTCTCCTCTCTGTCATCATCTTCTCGGTCTGGACACCTTCTCTCAGCCGCCTCGTCTCTGCAGAGTGTGACACACAGACATCTTAGCTTCCTCACTTTCTATCATTATCCCCCAACTGGAGTCCCCACAGTGTTATCCTGCTGCTTGCTATGCCAAAACCTCAACACCCCCCCCCCCCCTCATACCCCCAAATACTATCCTAAAGAAACATTACTGCCCCCCATAGTAATAGTGCTCCTCATAGTCCCACCAATAGTAATTCCCTTCTAGAATGCCCTTATTAGTAACACTGCCCCAACCGTGATAATGCTCCTCAACAATGCCCTCCCATATTAATAATACCCTCACAGAGTCCCTAGTAGAAATAAGGCCCCCTATTGTTCCCCCAGTGGCAATAAAGCTCCCTACAGACCCCACAGTAATAATAAGGCCCCCATAGTGCGCTTAGTAGAAATAAGGCAGATCTACAAGACCCTCCTATAGAGCCCCCAGTAGTAATAAGAACGCCTATAATGTCCCCTGGATTTGCAGTGCCCCCTGTAGTTATAATCCTCCCTCCACCATACAGTCCCATGTAAATAACATCACCTCTTCCCCAGCCGCCTCCAACGCACAATCCCATGTAAACATCACCCCCTAAGGCTACTTTCACACTTGCGTTTGTGCGGATCTGTCCTGTACTTGTACAGGACGGATCCGCACCGATATAATACAAACAAATGCATCCGTTCAGGACCAATTCGTTTGTATTAGATTTTAATTTCTAAGTCCCAATACGGATCCGTCCTGACTTACATTAAAAGTCAATGGGGGACGGATCAGTTTACAATTGCACCATTTTGTGTCAATGCAAAGGGATCCGTCCCTATTGACTTACATTGTCAGGACGGATGCGTTTGGCTCCGCAAGGCCATGCGGACACAAAAAACGCTGCTTGCAGCATTTTGAGGTCCGCCTCCAAAATGGAACGGGGGACCGCACGGAGCCGAACGAATGCATTCTGAATGGATCCGCATCCATTCAGAATGCATTGGGGTTAAACTGATGCATTTGGGGCTGCTTGTGAGAGACCTGAAACAGATCTCACAAGCGGATCACCAAACGCAAGTGTGAACGTAGCCTAAAGTGTTTCCCAACCAGTGTGCCTCCAGCTGTTGCAAAACTACAACTCCCAGCATGCCCGCACAGCCAAAGGCTGTCCAGGCATGCTGGGAGTTGTAGTTTTGCAACAGCTGGAGGCACACTGGTTGGGAAACACTGGCGTCACCCTAAACATTAAGTCCCATGTACATAAACATCATTCCCCCCCACCATCCACTTTCAATATACAGTCCCATGTAAATAACATCCCTCCCTCCCCCAGCCACCTCAAGCACACAGTTCCATGTCAATAACATCCCTCCCTTCAGCCCTAAAATACATCCCAGTTAAATAACTACAACTCCCAGCATTTCTCTGCCTCTCCCTTCACTTACCTCGCCTGTACAGACATCACCATTAGGCTCCTTCTCCTCTTGACTCCGGTCCAATCCTGAACTGGGAAGAGGCGAAGGACCTTTGGTGACATCACAGGCCATGTGATCAGCAAAACAGGCTGTGATAGGATGACCTGGATGGTGACATCCTCCAGGTCATCCTATCACAGCCTGTTTTGCTGATCACATGACCTGTGATGTCACCAAAGGTCCTTCGCCTGTTCCCAGTATAAGATTCAATTGTATTTGCCGTTCTGTGTACGGCAATACAGTTGAGTCTAGCAGGCAGGCAGGACATTCGGGGCATGGGACAAAACATCCGGGGCCCAGGCCCCGAATGTTTTAACCTAGCGACGCCCCTGCCCCCACCATGCCCGAGCCCCTCCTTTAGACGATACTTACCTGGTCCCCGGCACCTGTAATCCTTTCGGATCCCTGCACGGCCGCCGCTGCATCTCCCTGTTGCGTGGATCAAAAATGCAAAAGGGAGGGCAGCCAATAGCAGGCCACGACAGTAACCAGCCTCCCTAGTATCACAGGTGACGTCACAGCGATCCAAAGTGATGCGGGGACCGGGTAAGTATCGTCTATAGGAGGGGCCAGGGCATTGTAGGGGTTAGGGGTAGCAGTCGCTACCGGGGCCAGGAGCCTGAGGGGGCCCAAAGACCCTTGTGCCATATAAGAAGACACATGTGTTTCAGAAAGTGCATGTTTGGAGGGCTCTGTCATAGATTTTGCACTGGAGCCCAGAATCTTCAAGTTACACTTCTGGCTGGAGGGAAGGGGTTAGGTCAAGATTCTGGCATAGGGGAATGCCTTTATAATTTTTGCTTCAGGCAGCAGAAAGGCTAGGTGCACCCTTGTTCCTTGCAGTGGCGGATCCAGAGCCTGGTCTCGGGAGGGGCACTTCCAGATTATTTTCTGTTTGCCTCCACAAAACAATGGTGCTTATAGAACAGACTACACAGTGTAGAGGTATACTGTATATTGTGTGGCACAGTGTAGAGGTATTCTGTATATTGTGTGGACAGTGTAGAGGTATACTGTATATTGTGTGGCCCCAGTGTGGAGGTATACTGTATATTGTGTGGCACAGTGTAGAGGTATACTGTATATTGTGTGGCACAGTGTAGAGGTATACTCTATATTGTGTGGCCCCAGTGTGGAGGTATACTGTACATTGTGTGGCACAGTGTAGAGGTATACTGTATATTGTGTGGCCCAGTGTAGAGGTATACTGTATATTGTGGGGCACAGTGTAGTATGCTATATGTGTATAACAAACATATTTCACATGAAAACTTACAGTTACTTGGCTTGGCCCTTGGGGATCTCGGACACCATATCAACACTTTGGCTGGGGGGCTCGGCGGAGCTGAGGTTTTGTTTTATCCTAATGAGAAAGATTTTATAATCAGGAATTGGAGTGGCAGAGGGATAGCAGCGCATGGAGAGGCTGGTGCTGCTACTAGGGGGCTCATACTATGGGGGAGTAATAAAGCCCACCATAATGCCCCCCTTCCCCCCACAGTAGAAATAATTTTCCTTATAATGTTAAGTTAAGCTAATGTCCCCATAGTGCCTCCCATAATGTACCAGTATAAAATGCCCCATATATATAGTGCCCCAGTAGATGCCCTCAGTGTCCCCCATAATTTGCAAGTATAAAATACCCCTTCTTAGTGCCCCCCGTAGATGACCCCATAGTACTCCTCTCCCCCACAGTACCCACCATAATGTGTCCCAGTATAAAATGCTACTGTACAGAGCCCCCATATAAAATACCCCTTCTTTATAGCCTCAGTAAATGCCCCTATAGTGCCCACCAATAATGTGCCAGTAAAAAGTGCCCCCATAGATGTCACCCAATCATGTGCCTGTAACAAGAGAACCCCCCAATCATGTGCCAGTAAAAAGGGCACCCCCAAATCATGTGCCAGTAACAAGAACACCCCTCAATCATGTGCCAGTAACAAGAGCACCCCCCAATCATGTGCCAGTAACAAGAGCTCCCCCAATCCTGTGCCAGTAACAAGAGCACCCCCATCATGTGCCAGTAACAAGAGCACCCCCCATCATGTGCCAGTAACAAGAGCACCCCCCATCATGTGCCAGTAACAAGAGCACCCCCCATCATGTGCCAGTAACAAGAGCACCCCCAATCATGTGCCAGTAACAAGAGCCCCCCAATCATGTGCCAGTAACAAGAGCCCCCCAATCATGTGCAAGTAACAAGAGCCCCCCCAATCATATGCCAGTAACAAGAGCACCCCCCATCATATGCCAGTAACAAGAGGCCCCCCCAATCATGTGCTAGTAACAAGACCCCCCCCAATCATGTGCCAGTGACAAGAGCACCCCCAATCATGTGACCGGAACAAGAGCACCCCCCCATCATGTGCCAGTAACAAGAGCCCCTTAATCATGTGCCAGTAACAAGAGCACCCCCAATCATGTGCCAGTAACAAGAGGCCCCCCCAATCATGTGCCAGTAAAAAGGGCACCCCCAAATCATGTGCCAGTAACATGAGACCCCCAATCATGTGCCAGTAACAAGAGCACCCCCCCATCATGTGCCAGTAAAAAGGGCACCCCCAAATCATGTGCCAGTAACATGAGACCCCCAATCATGTGCCAGTAACAAGAGCACCCCCCCATCATGTGCCAGTAACAAGAATCCCCCCAATCATGTGCCAGTAACAAGAGCCCCTTAATCATGTGCCAGTAACAAGAGCACCCCCAATCATGTGCCAGTAACAAGAGCACCCCAATCATGTGCCAGTAACAAGAGCCCCCCCAATCATATGCCAGTAACAAGAGCACCCCCCATCATATGCCAGTAACAAGAGGCCCCCCCAATCATGTGCTAGTAACAAGACCCCCCAATCATGTGCCAGTGACAAGAGCACCCCCCAATCATGTGACCGGAACAAGAGCACCCCCCCATCATGTGCCAGTAACAAGAGACCCCCATCATGTGCCAGTAACAAGAGACCCCCATCATGTGCCAGTAACAAGAGCCCCCCCATCATGTGCCAGTAACAAGAGCCCCCCCAATCATATGCCAGTAACAAGAGCACCCCCAATCATATGCCAGTAACAAGAGCACCCCCCATCATGTGCCAGTAACAAGAGGCCCCCCCAATCATGTGCTAGTAACAAGACCCCCCCAATCATGTGCCAATGACAAGAGTGTGACGAACTGCGACCGCCGCGGCCACAATACGGCACAAAATCGTCACAGCGCCCCTAGTGGTCAATCCGCAAACAGGCCTCCCAGCCACTTTCAGCACACCGACAGTCTAACTTGAGTCCGTACAGTCGATAGGCTGAAAGCGCAGGGAGTGGACCGCCGATTGACCGCCAGTAAGCGTGCGACGAACTGCGACCGGAACTACACACAGGGTAGTTTAACTGCCACCACCTTGCAATTTATGGGAGCAAAGAACCCACTATCTAGATAACACAACCGAGTAGCTTTCCCTTCGGAGAGGCTAGGGTAAGTTTTTGCAGTGTTTGAAAACAGGCATATGGCTAGAGAAATGACTTGGAGGTCATTTATTATATATCTATATACAATACAAATTATCAAGATGCACAGTAATTATTAACACAATAATCAAGGAAAGTATAGTCCAATAAACAAAAGGGAGAAAAGAAAGAAAATACTTAGTTTCCGCAGAAAAGATGTCTGTTGGTGAAATAGTCCGTTGCAGGGGTAAAGTCCAAGAAGCCTTTGTCCAGTGTAATATGCCTACAGCCCACAGGTTCTCTGGCTGAGGCCCTCTTTAGGTGTTGTTAAAAGTGGAGAACTCCTTTAGCAGATTCTAGGCCTTTGTTATAAAGGCTCCCAGAATCAAGGCGGGGAATTGAGAGTCCGTCTGCTGGGCAGGCTGTATTCCTGAGGTGAATGTCAGTTCCGAAATATGGCATGTGCCATATTGTGGGATGTCTCCGCTGTACACAAGTAACAAGCACATATTCACATTCCCCACAAAATATGGAGTTCAGGGATACCAAATATTACTATTATAACTGGTTCTATGATGGGGTAACACCATAACTTTACCTGGGCACATCTTAGAGTTATGTTTGTCCTATGTAAACGACCAGTGAATTCTGAGTGACACGATGATGTAATTTTTATGTCCGTAAGATGCATGGGCTCTCTTAAAAAGGTAAAAATCATATCTCAGATTCATGTTGCAGTCTGGGAAACCTTGGTGCCGGACTGTCTGCAGCAAGCCAGCTTACAGACCCCTTATGGCAGCGACACCAAATGTCTCCCCCCCCCCCCCCCCCCCAGGTGCAGTCTTCACACCTAGCTGTGATATCTCCTCAGAAAGGGAAGTTCTTTTGTCAACCTGAGGAAGCCAGCTGTAATTGCGTTATCTGCTGGGCATCTATTGACTGACTTGAACAAAAGGACTATGTTGTTCTCTGGGTACAACAGAAGGACAGAAGGAGATGCTCTGAATAATCAAATTGTAGGTTCTGGGGCCTAGGGAAATAATTACTGTTTAATAGACCCACTGTTCAATAAGGCAGAGTAATATTGATAATATTGGGAGGACAGTTCAATATTCTCGCGGATCATCCGTGACAAGAGCACCCCCCAATCATGTGACAGGAACAAGAGCACCCCCCCCAATAATGTGCCAGGAACAAGAGCCCCCCCATCATGTGCCAGTATCAAGAGCCCCCCCATCATGTGCCAGTAACAAGTGCCCCCTCATCATGTGCCAGTAACAAGAGACCCCCCATCATGTGCCAGTAACAAGAGACCCCCCCCCCCATCATGTGCCAGTTAAAAGTATTGTAATTGTACATATAAAAAATACTTACCTCCATGTCAGCGATGCGATGCAGGCCTCTTCCGGCCTGTGTCCCGCGCTGTACGGCTCAGGCGTATGAAAGTGCTCATCTCCCTGTGCCCTGTTGCTTCCCCCCCCCCCCCCCCCCGGATCCGCCAGTGGTTCCAAAGCAGAGAGGGAAGGGGGTCCCAAGCTTTACCTGTTCCGGACACATGACGTACCGGTACATCATGTGTAGTTCTGATCACCTCTGCGCTGTGGGCGATGATCGGAACTGGGTGCCTGCTCAACTCATAGAGCAGGCACCCTGGGACAATGCGCCGGGGGGGGTCCTGTGACCCCCCCCCATGTCGGCGATCACAGCAAACCGCAGATCAATTCAGACCTGCGGTTTGCTGCGTTTCCGGGTTATTCGGGTCTCTGGGGACCCGATAATCTGGAACAAGATGGTGATCGGTGGTGTGATAATACACCACCAATCAACATCCTGCGATCCTGAGAGGTGATGGTGACATCACCTCTGAGGATCGGCTCTGATTGGTCAGCTGGGGCGGGTGGGCCATTCAAATTACTGCAGCTCTCCTCTATTCCTCCTTTTGTGTCCTGGAGCCGAGGAGAGAGGAACGCTGCACGATCTCCACAGCCAGCTGCACAGATCCTCAGAGCCAGCACCCCCATCTGTGCCCCAGCACCACCTTCACCAAGGTATTAAGGGAAAGGTTAGGGAAAGGTTAGGTTAGGCAGGGATATTCAGGGAAAGTTAGTGGGGGGAAAAAAAGTTTTTGATTGCATCACCCTAAATCGGCTGTGTGACCCTAGACCCCCCCAGAGGTGCTGCAGCTTTCCCCCCTGCCCCCCCCCAACCACAACTTTTTTTGGGGTCGCAAGCAGTTATTTTTTTTCTCTGTATACTGACTGTGGCCGGCACTCTAAGCGTCCAGCCACTGTTAGCACATCGCACACCCCACCGCTGATCAGCGAGTTAGAATTTTTATTTTTTCAAATATTTTGGTCTTTTTTTATTTAGTTTTTTCTTTTTTGTCTGTTAGGTTTAGGGAAAGTTTAACACGCACACACACACTCCCCTATGGCCCGCCGGATGTTCCTGGCCGAGGAGGCATATGCCCAGCTTGCCTCTGAGTCCGAGGGCCCCAGTGAGGACGAGGATGACCCCACTTTTCTTTTGTCATCCGCGTCGTCCTCATCATCTAGCGATAATGATGAGCCGCCAGGCAAAGCAAGGGGACCGCCATGCTAGGGACCCTGTGGCCCACACTGGTACGAGCAGCTCTGGGGCTCGTACTAGTTTTCCGGCCCACCAGATAAGTCCACCTGAGCCCCCTGCCGGTGAACTTGTCTGGTGTACCCCAGAGCATTTTGAGCTCACGATTCCTGATTTTGTAGGCCAACCAGCAATCCAGATTTCCACAGTGGGCTTCACTGAATATGACTACTTTAGTCTTTTTTTCAGTGATCACTTTGTAAATCTGATGGTGGAGAAAACAGTCAGGGCCGTCTTTACCAAGGGGCAAAAGGGGCAGCTGCCCTGGGCCCAGTTGCTCCTGGGGGGCCCAAGTCAGCTGCCTCTTGAGCCCTGCTAGCTACTGCCCCGGGTGTCAGGCTGTCGGCTACACAGGCATCATGATTGTACTGTGTTAATTGATCTTAATTCTAGGACCTTAATGAGTTTTGCTCTAGGACCTTAATGACATCATTACCATGTGACCAGTAACCTAGCAATTACTGGTCACATGGCTATGAGGTCATCACAGGTCCCGTGGAGTGTTGCAGAAGTTAACTGTGGAGCTTTTTTGTGTAAAGATTACATCAGAAAAAGGTGACAGGGGCTGTTATGTTAATATACTGTAAACTACTGTATAGTGGGGTGCTGTATACTGTGTGGTGGGCTGTATATTGTGTGGTGGGCTGTATACTGTGTGTGTGGGGGGGGGGTGGCCTGTATACTGTGTGGTGGGCTGTATACTGTGTGGTGGGCTGTATACTGTGTGGTGGGCTGTATACTGTGGGGGGCCTGTATAGTGTGGGGGGGCCTGTATAGTGGGGGAGAGTGCTATACTGCTGTACTGTATAGTGTGGGGGGGCTGTATTCTGTGGGTGCGGTATAGTGTGGAGTGCTATACTGCTGTACTGTATAGTGTGGGGGGCTGTATCGTGTATAGTTTGGGGTGCTGTATACAGTGAGGTGTTGAATACCGTGAGGTGCTGTATACTGTGGGCTGCTATACTGCTCTACTATATACTGTGGGGTACTGTATAGTGTGGGGTGCTAAACTGCATACTGTGTGGTGATGTATACTATAGGGTGCTATACTGCATACTGTGGGTTGCTGTATACTATAGGGTGCTATACTGCATACTGTGTGGTGCTGTATACTATAGGGTGCTATACTGCATACTGTGGGGTGCTGGGGTGCACTGTAACACTAGGGTGAGCCGAGCCACGGTCTGCTTCCTGCAGAGCGGTGCCCACTTCCAGCCTGAGCCCAGCTGCCCAGAGCACTGATCCTGAGCCGCTGGAGTCTTCAGAACTGGAAGTATTTACAGTCATTCACTGGACTCTACCAGATGTGTGGATTTTTTGTGTGTGTGTTGTGGTGGAGGGCGTGATTGCATACTAAGGTGTGGGAAGGCGGGATCCAGGGGGCCCAAGTAAATTTTTGCCCAGGGTCCAATCAATATTAAAGATGGCCCTGAAAACAGTTCGGGCTCCTTTTTGGCTAGGGCCGGTGGCTGGACTCCGGTCAGTGCAGCCGAGATGAGGAAGTTTTGGGGCTTCGTGCTACACATGTGCCTAGTCAAAACACCTAGTGTCAGGCATTACTGGAGTGGAGACGTCCTCTACCAGACCCCTCTTTACAGTACGGCCATGACACGCTCCCGGTTTGAGGCCATCAGGAAATGCCTGCATTATGCAGATAATGCAGCATGTCCCACCAAGGTGATCCTGCCTATGGCCACCTGTACAAAATCAGGCCGGTCATCGATCACTTTGGGGCCAAATTTGTGTAGGCCTATGTACCTGGAAGGGAGGTTGCGGTTGATGAGTCTCATTGCTTTCCAGGGGAGACTCAGTTTCCGCCAATATGTTCCCTCTAAGCGGGCGAGTTATGGCGTGAATCTGTACAAACTTTGTGAGAGTACCTCAGGGTACACTTACAAGTTTCGTGTGTATGAGGGGCGAGATTCCCGTATTCACCGCCCAGAATGTCCCCCCACTCTGGGTGTTAGTGTGAAACTTGTGAAGGACCTTATGCACCCACTGCTAGATAAGGGTCACCATCTGTATGTGGATAACTTTTATACTAGTATCCCCTTGTTCCAGTCCCTCGCTGCCAGATCCACATCCGCTTGTGGGACCGTGCGGAAAAATCAACGCGGCCTCCCTACCCACCCCCTCCAGGTACCTATCCCCAGGGGTGAGACCCGTGCCCTTACCAGTGGAAACCTGTTGCTGGTCAGATATAAGGACAAGAGGGATGTCCTTGTACTGTCCACAATTCACGGTAACGGCATCACCCCTGTCCCTGTGCGAGGTACAGCGGCAACGGTCCTCAAGCCTGATTGTCAACTACATATAACATGCGCATAACCCGGGCATGGTACAAAAAAGTTGCGGTCTACTTGGTGCAGGTTGCCTTGTACAACTCTTTTGTATTGTCCCGGGGCGCTGGCAACACAGGGAAATTCCTTCAGTTCTATGAGGCAGTCTTCAAGGACCTCGGGAACTGGAGGTGCCTGGATTCTCCCTGGCCAACACTTTCCAGGTGTGGTCCCCCATATTGGAAAGAAGGGACGGACCCAAAAAAGGTGCAGAGTGTGTCACAGGGGGGGATACGGAAGGACACCACTGCTCAGTGTGACACGTGCCCCGATCATCCGGGCCTCTGCATTGACTGTTGCTTCAGGGAGTGAGTACAACACTTCCATGGAGTACTAAATTTATATTCCCCTTCCCCAATTTAAAGGGAACCTGTCACCGGGATTTTGGGTATAAAGCTGAGGACATGGTTTGCTAGATGCCCACTAGCACATCTGCATACCCAGTCCCCATAGCTCTGTGTGCTTTTATTGTGTAAAAAAAAACTGATTTTGTACATATGCAAATTAATCTGAGATGAGTCCTGTCCCTGATTCATCTCACGTACAGGACTCATCTCAGGTTAATTTGCATATGTATCAAATAGTTTTTTTTACACAATAAAAGCACACAGAGCTATGGGGACTAGGTATTGAGGATGTGCTAGCAGCCATCTAGCAACCCATGTCCTCAGCTCTGTACACAAAATCCCGGTGACAGGTTCCCTTTAACAACTGACAATCGGATAAAAAAACTATGGTTCTCAGACTTGAGACACTAAAACGAAAAAAATGTAAAAAATATTATTTAGTAAAACTAAAATAAATAAAAAAAGTTAACATATTAGGTATCGCCGTGTCCCTAAGAATCTGCTCTATAAAAATACCCCATGACCTAACCCCTCAGGAGAACACGGTCAAAAAAATAAAATAAAAACGGTGCAAAATATAAAGGTATTTTTTTTGTAACCTTACATCACAAAAATTGTAATAGCAAGCGATCAAAAAGTCATATGCCCCCCCCCCCCAAATAGTGCCAGTAAAACCGTCCTCTCATCCCGCAAAAAATGAGCCCCTACCTAAGATAATTGGCTAAAAACTTTTTAAAAAATTGACTCTTAGACTATGGAGATACTGAAATGTTATTTTTTTTTGTTTATAAAAAGATAATATAGTGTAAAACATAAATAAATAAATAAAAGAAAGTAGACATATTAGGTATCACCGCATCCATACGAATCTGCTCTATAAAAATATCCCATGACCTAACCCCTCAGATGAACACTGTCAAAAAAAATTAATAAAAACGGTGCCAAAACAGCAATTTTTTGACAAATTTTTAATTTTAATCAGTTTTTTTCCAGTAACAAAGCAAGGGTTAACAGCCAAACAAAACTTAATATTTATTACCCCGATTCTGCAATTTACATAAACACCCCATATGTGGTCATAAACTGCTGTATGACCAAACAGCAGGGTGCAGAAGGAAAGGAATGCCGTATGGTTTCTGGAAGGCAGATTTTGATGGCCTTTTTTGGGGGGGCACCATGTCCCATTTAAAGCCCCCCTCATGCACAACTAGATTAGAAACTCCATAAAAGCGACCCCATCTAAGAAACTACACCCCTCACGGTATTCAAAACTGATTTTACAAACTTTATTAACCCTTTAGGTGTTTCTCAACAGTTTATGGCAAATAGAGATGAAATTTCAGAATTTCTATTTTTGTTAACCTTGCCTCACAAAAATGTAATCTAGATAAACCAAAAATCATATGTATCCTAAAAATAGTCCCAACAAAACTGCCCCCTTATCCCGTAATTTCCAAAATGGGGTCACTTTCATGGAGTTTCTACGTTAGGGGGGCATCAGGGAGGCTTCAAATGGGACATGGTGTCAAAAAAAAACAGTCCAGCAAAATCTGCCTTCCAAAACCCATTTGGCGCACCTTTCCCTCTATGCCCTACCGTGTGCCCGTACAGTAGTTTACGGCCACTATTGGGTGTTTCTGCAAACAACAGAATCAGGGAAATAAAATTTGTTTGGCTGTTAACCCTTGCTTTGTAACTGGAAAAAATTGATTAAAATGGAAAATGTGCCCAAAAAATCTAAATTCTGAAATTTTATCTCCATTTGCCATTAACTCTTATGGAACACCTAAAGGGTTAACAACATTTTTAAAATCAGTTTTGAATACCTTGAGGGGTGTAGTTTCTAGAATTATATAAGCCTCACAAAGTGACTTCAGACCTGAACTGGTCCCTAAACATTGGTTTTCTGGAAAATTTCAATATTTTCTTCTAAACTTCTAAGCCTTGTAATATTCCCCAAAAATAAAATATCATTCCCAAAATGATCCAAACATGAAGTAGACATATGAGGAATGTAAAGTTAATAACTATTTTTGGAGGTATTACTATGTATTATAGAAGTAGAGAAATTGAAACTTGGAAATTTGAAAAATTTTCTAAAATTTTGGTACATTTGGTATTTTTTTTTTTATAAATAAAAATGATATATTTTTTTACTTCATTTTTCCAGTGTCATGAAGTACAATATGTGATGAAAAATGGCCTGGATAAGTCAAAGAGTTTTAAAGTTATCACCACATAAGGTGACACTGGTCAGATTTGCAAAAAGAGGACCTTTCACCTGTAAAAACAATGTGAACTAAGTATGCTGACATGGAGAGCGGCGCCCAGGGATCTCACTGGACTTACTATTATCCCCGGGGCACCGCTCCGTTCTCCCGTTATGTCCTCCGGTATCTTCGCTCAGTAGGTTATAGTAGGCAGAGTCTGCCCTTGTTCTGCTGGGCGTCTTTTCCTCCGAGGCTGTATGTCACGGAAGGTGTATAGAAAACTAGAAGTCACAAAATGAAGATCCGACTAACTGGATCCAAAACTAAGGAACAAAAGGGAGAGCCCTGCAACAGACCTGGCTCTCTCCCTAACTGCTCAGCCTATGCAAAAATCTCAATGGTAGATGATCGCATATCCTCGTACCTCGACTGTATAACACCTGAACACCCTATAATAGTGAGAGGACACGCCCACCGGCTCCCTACACTTGATACGGAGGGAGTCAGGGTCACCTGGGATCCAGCAAACAGGAAAATACAAATGAATGAACAAAACTTATCTGTAGAAGACTCAGTAGTAGCATCCAGCATGCATACACTCCAGGAAGTTGTATAAACCGCAAAGTGATGCAGTATGGGAAGGGATTTAAAGGGATGCAATCAGTGCAACTACATGACAGCTGAGAGAGGCTAACGAGATGAGAAAATGAAAGCAAAACAAAAGGAACCTCAAGGAGGAGGTTCTGAAGGACGTCTGTCAGAGCTTCTCAGATGTCTGGTGGTGACAGTACCCCTCCTTCTACAAGTGGACTCCGGACAGTCAGAGCCCACCTTCTCAGGATGGGACCTATGGAAAGCCCTGATGAGACGAGTGGCCTTAATGTTCGTCACTGGGACCCACATCCTCTCCTCAGGACCATAACCCTCCCAATGAACGAGGTACTGGAGAGAACTGCGGACAACACGAAAATCCACAAACCTAGAGACCTGAAATTCAAGATTACCATCAACCACAATCGGAGGAGGAGGCAAAGACGAGGTTACAATGGGTTGGACATAAGGTTTTAATAAGGACTTATGAAAAACATTATGGATCTTCCAAGTCTGAGGAAGATCAAGACGGTAGGCAACAGGATTGATGACGGACAAGATTTTGTAAGGCCCAATAAAGTTAGGACCCAACTTCCAGGAGGGAACCTTCAATTTGATATTCTTCGTAGACAACCACAACAGATTACCAACATTCAGGTCCGGACCAGGCACACGTCTCTTATCCGCCACACGCTTATATCTCTCACTCATGCTCTTTAGATTATCCTGAATCTTTTGCCAAATAGATGACAAAGACGAGGAGAATCTGTCCTCATCAGGTAAACCAGAAGACCCCTCTCCAGAGAATGTCCCAAACTGCGGATGAAACCCATATGCACCAAAAAATGGTGACTTATCAGAGGACTCCTGACGACGGTTATTTAAAGCAAACTCAGCAAGGGACAAAAAAGAACACCAATCCTCCTGATTCTCTGCCACAAAACAGCGCAGATATGTCTCCAGATTCTGACTGATGCGCTCTGTCTGACCATTCGACTGCGGGTGGAAAGCAGAAGAGAATGACAACCGAACCCCCAAGCGAGAACAGAAAGCCTTCCAGAATCTGGAAACAAACTGTGTGCCCCTATCAGAGACTATGTCTGAAGGAATACCATGCAATTTGACAATGTGATCAATAAATGCCTGTGCCAGCGTCTTAGCATTGGGCAAGCCAGGAAAAGGAATGAAATGCACCATTTTGCTAAAACGGTCCACCACCACCAGAATCACAGTCTTCCCCGAGGAACGAGGCAGGTCCGTAATGAAGTCCATGAACAGATGTGTCCAAGGACGGGAAGGAATGGGAAGGAGAGGACCTGATGGCCGTGAATGAGGGACCTTGGCACGAGCGCAGGTCTGGCAGGCTGCCACAAAACCCTCAACCGACTTACGAAGCGCCAGCCACCAGAATCTCCGAGCGATGAGATCCACTGTGGCTCTTGCCCCCGGGTGCCCAGCAAGGACAGTATCGTGGTGCTCCTTAAAAATCTTGTGTCTTAAAGCGAGAGGCACAAACAACCTCCCAGGAGGACAAAGATCAGGAGCCTCTGACTGGGCTACCTGAACCTCTGCCTCCAATTCAGGATAAAGAGCAGAGACCACCACACCTTCAGCCAAAATGGGACCCGGGTCTTCAAAATTCCCACCTCCCGGAAAACAACGTGACAGGGCATCCGCCTTCACATTCTTAACCCCAGGGCGGAACATGACAACAAAAAGGAGATTTTTTGTATAACTTACCAGTTAAATCTCTTTCTCGCTCTTCCTTGGGGGACACAGACCTTGGGTATAGCTCAGCTCCCTAGGAGGCGTGACACTAAGTAAAACTGTTAAGCCCCTCCTCCATCAGCTATACCCTCAGCCTGGAGATAGAGGCTACCAGTTGCGTGTCCAAGTAGTCAAAGGATAACAACCAATAACGGAAACAACCAGCCAGCAACCCAACGGGGCGCCAGACCATAACCCTGTAACCAAACACAGAAGGGTGGGTGCTGTGTCCCCCAAGGAAGAGCGAGAAAGAGATTTAACTGGTAAGTTATACAAAAAATCTCCTTTTCTCGCCCATTTTCCTTGGGGGACACAGACCTTGGGACGTTCAAGAGCAGTCCAAGAAGGGAGGGACCACAAACCCAAGGCGGAACACCACCAGAGCATCAGGAAACCGCTGCCTGCAAAACCAGGCGGCCCAAAGCAGCATCCGCTGATGGATGCGTATGCACCCTATAGAACTTTGTGAAAGTGTGCAGAGAGGACCAAGTGGCTGCTTTGCACAACTGTTCAGCCGAGGCCCGATGCCTCTGCGCCCAGGAAGCTCCGACTGCTCTGGTGGAATGAGCAGTGACGCCGAAAGGCGGAGGTCTGCCCTTGGCTCGATAAGCCTCAGACACCGCCAGTTTAATGAAACGGGCAATAGCCACCTTGGAGACCGCCAACCCTCTGCGCGAACCCTCCGGAACCACAAACAGGGAGTCCGTGCGCCGAAAGGACCCGGTGACCTCCAAGTAAATCCTCAACGCCCTGACCACATCCAGACGGTGCAGTTCCCGTTCTCTGGGGTGGGAAGGAGAGGGACAGAGCGACGGAAGGACGATGTCCTCATTGATGTGAAAGGCGGAGACCACCTTTGGCAGGAAAGTCGGGGGACAGGCCGAAGCACAACCTTATCCTGGTGGAAGATCAGGAAAGGTTCGGAGCAAGAAAGAGCCGCTAACTCCGACACCCGTCGGAGAGACGTGACGGCCACAAGAAAGATGACCTTGCAGGACAGAAGGCGAAGGGAGACCTCCCGTAAAGGCTCGAAGGGGGCTGATTGGAGCGCCGAGAGCACCACATTCAGGTCCCAGGAAGGAACTGGAGGGCGGTACGGCGGAACAGAGTGAGCCACCCCTTGTAAGAAGGTCTTAATTGGCCCTAGAGGGGCCAGGGGACGCTGGAGAAGAATAGACAGCGCCGAAATCTGACCCTTCAGAGAACTGAGGCACAGCCCCAGGTCCAGACCCGACTGGAGGAAGGACAGGATTGTGGGAAGAGAAAACCGGAGAGGTGGGATGCTCCGGGACTCACAGAACCCCAGATAGGACCTCCAAACCCGATAGTAGATCCTAGAGGATACGGGCTTACGAGCCCGGATCATGGTGCGGACTACGTCCGCGGAGAAACCCCGTTGCGTTAAGACGGCGGTCTCAATAGCCACGCCGTCAAACGTAGCGAGCCTAAATGCTCGTGGAAGATCGGTCCCTGAGAGAGAAGGTCTTCCCTGGAGGGCAGTGGCCACGGTGCGTCTGCCAACAGCAACATTAGGTCGGCGTACCAAGACCGGCGGGGCCAATCCGGGGCGATTAGAATCGCGGGGACGCCCTCTGCCGCGATCCTCCGAAGAACCCGTGGCAGGAGGGGAAAAGGAGGAAAGACGTACAGAAGGGAGAATTCGCGCCACGGAAGGACGAGCGCGTCGGCGCCGTATGCCTTCGGGTCCCGTGCCCTGGCCAGGTATAGGGGGACCTTGTGGTTGAATTTGGAGGCCATGAGGTCCACGTCGGGGCGACCCCAGCGAAGACAAAGGGCTTCGAACACCTCTGGGTGCAGGGACCATTCTCCCGGGTCGATGGTGGACCGGCTGAGGAAATCCGCCGCCCAGTTGTCCACCCCCGGGATGTAAATCGCAGATAAGGCCGGCACGTGCGTCTCCGCCCAGAGGAGAATGAGGGTCACCTCTTGCATCGCTGCAGCGCTGCCTCCCTGATGGTTTATGTATGCCACAGCCGTGGCATTGTCCGATTGGATCCGAACAGGGTGGCCCCTCAGCAGATGGGTCCAGTGTCTGAGGGACAGAAGAATCGCCCTCAGTTCCAGAATATTGATTGGAAGTCTGGACTCTGATAGAGACCAAACGCCCTGGACGGACCGGGGAGGCAAAACCCCCCCCCCACCCCGGTAAGCTGGCATCTGTGGTAATCACCAGCCAGTTCAGTGGAAGGAAGGACTTCCCCCTTAGAGGGATATGCAACCACCAGCCGAGGGAAGCCCGAGCCAGGGGAGGCAGAAGAAAGGTCCTGTCCAGACTCCTCGGTGATTTGTCCCAGGCCGACAGAATTGCCCTCTGAAAGGTGCGGGATCGGAATTGTGCGAACGGCACCGCTTCGAAACAGGCAACCATCTTTCCCAACAACCGCATGCTGGATCTGAGGGAAGGGCGGTGATGACGGAGGAGACTGCGAACCGACCCGCGAAGGGCCAGACGCTTGTCCGACGGAAGGCGGACCTCCGCCAACTCTGTATCCAGGAGCATCCCCAGGAAGATCAGCCGTCTGGAGGGGGTAAGGGAAGATTTGGGGTGGTTGATAATCCAACCGAACCGCGTCAGGGTCTCCAGAGTGAGTTCCACACTGCGGGATGTCTGAGAGAAGGAGGGTGCCTTGACCAGGATGTCGTCCAAGTATGGGAGAAGAAAAACACTTCTTGAACGTAGAAGGGCCAAGACAGGGGCCAGGACCTTGGTGAACACTCGAGGAGCCGTCGCCAGACCAAAGGGAAGGGCGACGAATTGGAAGTGATCGTCCCCCACCGCGAAGCGCAGGAAGCGGTGATGACATGGAGCAACCGGAACGTGGAGGTATGCATCCTGAATGTCGATTGAGGCCATGAAATCCCCTCTTTCCAGGGAGGCCACTGCGGACCTGAGAGACTCCATCCGGAATCTCTGCAGTCGGAGAAAACGGTTCAGGCGTTTTAGGTCCAAGATCGGACGCACTGAGCCTTCCTTCTTGGGAACCACAAAGAGGTTCGAGTAGAACCCCCTGAACCTTTCCGTCGGAGGCACGGGGGCGACGACACCCTTGTCCATTAGAGAGTGAATGGCCGCGAAGAAGGCGGCCACTCGTACGGGATCTCGCGGAGGACGGGATCGGAAGAAACGGTCTGGCGGAATGGACGCAAATTCGATTTTGTATCCGCAAGATACAATCTCGAGCGCCCATGCGTCTGAGATGTGGGCCCGCCATACGTTCCTGAATAGGAGAAGGCGGCCCCCCACCCGGGTGGGTGGGGGCGCACCTTCAGGCAGAGGGCTGCTGGCCTGTGGGAGCCCGTGCAGGCTGGGACTTGCGCCAGGTAGGTTGCGTCCGAAAAAACGGCTTCTTGCGTCTATCCTGGGCTGGGCCAGAGGAAGAAGAACTGGCCGCGGGTCTAGACCCGGTGGGCTTGCGAAAGGACCGAAAACGGGACGAACCAGCGCGACCACGGGGGGCGCCCATTGGCCTGGACTGGGGGAGGTGAGTACTCTTCCCACCCGTGGCCTCTGATATAAGTTCGTCCAGACGGGTTCCGAACAGGCGGGAACCCGTGAATGGTAGGCCGGCCAAAGAGCGTTTGGAAGCGGCGTCCGCCGCCCAAACCTTCAGCCAGAGTTCCCTCCTGACAGAAACTGCCAGGGCAGAGGAACGGGCAATGAGGGCACCCGCATCAAGGGAGGCCTCACAGACGAATTTTCCGGCCTGAACAATTAGTTGGGCTAAGGAACGGAGGTCCTGAACAGGGACGACCGACCCTAACTCCCGTTCCAGTTGCAAACTCCATTCAGAGACCGCTTTGCCAACCCAGGCGGAGGCAAAGACCGGTCTAAGGGCCGAACCAGAGGCAGTAAATATGGCCTTGGAGAGGGATTCCGTACGACGGTCCTCAACAGACTGGAGGGAAGATCCGTCCTGTACAGGAATAGTAGTGCTTTTGGACAGGCGAGCCACGGGAGGATCAACCTTAGGCGGGATGTCCACGTGGTCACAGAATCCGCTGGAAAGGGATAACAAATGTCCAGCTTTTTGGGTGTAATAAAGCGGACGTTAGGCCGAGTCCAAGCCTTGGATACCACAGAAGAAAAATCAGCGTGTATGGGAAAAACCTTGGAGGCCTGTTTGGGGCGGAGAAAGGACACGCCGGCCTGTTCAGAGCTGGGGGGGTCATCGTGTAGCTGAAAGGTATCACGGATGCTAGTGACAAGATGCCCCACCGCGGACGCCAATTTGGACGGAAGCTCTGAGTCCATGTCCACCTCCGAATCCGCCAGTTCTCCCTCAGAAAGCGTATCCCTTTGAGAGGATAGACTTGACTGAGCTCGCACGCATGGCGGAGAGAGCGAAGCATCTGGAGAAGATGTGCGCTCAACCCTTGAACGTTTCTGAGTATGCCGGGCCCTGGAAGATTCGCTGGGAGGCAGGGAACCAGTGGGGGCGGCAGAAACGGTAGTCCCAGCGGGTGCGACAGGGATTGTGGCAGCCTGCGGGAGAGGCGGTCTATCCACGAGACGGCCCACTACGTGTGTAAGGCTTTCCACCGCCTGAGACAGAGACCTAGCCCAGTCAGGGGGTTCAGAGGCACCGGGGGGCGCAGCGGGAAGCGGGCCCTGCACCGGGGCCTGACATGCAAGGCAATGCGGCTCAGATTGCCCACGCGGAAAAAGTTCCTTACAGGCGGTACAGGCATGGTACCAGGGTTTGGGGGCACCTGTGGGATCTGACATGCTGAAGTGTGGTTGTACTCTAATATAGAGACCACAAAGGGTTATAGCAGCTATGACCAGGAGGGTTAGGAGAGGGTTAACTGTCCTACCAGTGCCTCAGAAGAACGTCAGGAGATGGCCCAGATCAGCAGCAGCAGAGAAGCAATGAACAGCAGTGAGCAGCAGAGAGCAGCAGAGAGCGCCCACAGAAGCCGAGCGATGTACACAGGAGGTTAGAGTCCCCCACCGTGTCCCAGCTTCCTGTCAGGAGTGAGGAAGCGCGGGAAACCTCAGCAGAAAGCGCGGGGAACAAGCTCCGCCCCCTCCAGCGCTTGAAATGTCTCCTGTGAAGGAGAACGTAGCTCCGCCCCCAAAATGACGCGCGCGTAAGCCCCGCCCCCTGCCGGGACCGCTAAGCCCCGCCCCCCGGTCTCGGCGGGAAGGGGGAGAGAGAGAAGAGAAAAAATGGAGTCAGCCCCGAATGAGGGGGGGGGGAGAGAAAGATAGCAGCGTGGGGGGGAACGGCGTGGGGGTGCTGAGGATGCTGCTGTGCTGCATTGTCCTGCAGATGAGCGCTCAGAATGAGCGACCACGGGTGCCCCCCTTACCCAGAGGGGTAGATGCTGCAGATAGGGACGGGGTATGGGCTGGAATAGCCATCTCACCGTCCGACGTCTTCACCCTCAGTCCTTTCCAGCAGGGTCGCCCCTTCAGCCACTGGCACCGCAGTGGCAGGAAGCTGGAAGAGGGGCTTGGCGTGCGGGCGACCCCCTAGCTGGCGGGATGTAGGGGAGCCATTGCTGCCCAGATCCTCCTATTGCTTCTGTGGGGGAGGCAGCAGTGCAGATAAGTTGGCACTGGCGCAGCTCAACCCCGGGAGAGCAGAGAGGTCTAATGCGTCTCTGGTATCCCTAGGAAAAAATAAAATAACAAAATTAGAAGAAAAAGTAAAAATAACAAGGAGAAAACAGCCCTGCAGTAGCAGGGAGTGTCTTGCCTCCTTGGACACTAAGCTAAAACTGGTAGCCTCTATCTCCAGGCTGAGGGTATAGCTGATGGAGGAGGGGCTTAACAGTTTTACTTAGTGTCACGCCTCCTAGGGAGCTGAGCTATACCCAAGGTCTGTGTCCCCCAAGGAAAATGGGCGAGAAATTAAACCTTGAAAAGAACAAAAGACCATCTGGCCTGTCTCGGGTTCAGACGCTTGGCTGACTCCAAGTAGGCCAGATTCTTATGGTCAGTAAACACGGTAATAGGGTGTCTGGCTCCCTCTAGCCAATGGCGCCATTCCTCAAAAGCTAACTTGATGGCCAACAACTCCCTATCTCCCACATCGTAATTTTTCTCTGCGGAGGGGAGTTTCTTCGAGAAAAAGGCACACGGTCGCCATTTGGCAGGAGAGGGACCCTGAGACAAGACCGCACCCACACCCACCTCAGAAGCATCAACCTCTCAACTATGAAGGGTAGAGAAATATCAGGTTGTAGCAAGATGGGAGCGGAAGCAAAACTCTTCTTTATATTAGAAAAGGCCTTACGCCCCTCTACCGACCAGGAGGGAAAATCTACCCCCTTTCTAGTCATATCAGTGAGTGGTTTAACAACAGAGGAATAATTCAAAATAAACTTCCTGTAATAATTGGCAAAACCCAAAAAACGCATCAGCGCCTTCTGATTCTCAGGAAGCTCCCACTCAAGCACAGCGCGGACCTTCTCGAGGGCCAAGCGAAAACCAGAAGCAGAGAGAAGAAACCCCAGAAATTGAATTTCTGGAACCGCAAACACACATTTTTCCAGTTTAGCGTACAATTTATTCTCCCGCAGGATGAGCAAGACCTGACGTAAGTGTTCCTTATGAGTTTTGAAATCAGGAGAAAAAATGTCATCTAGATACACTAATACAAATTTCCCCATTAAATGATAAAAAATGCTGTTCACAAAATGCTGAAAGACGGCTGGAGCATTCATCAAACCAAAAGGCATAACCAAATTCTCAAAATGGCCCTCAGGGGTATTGAAGGCCGTCTTCCATTCGTCTCCTTCTCTGACCCTGACCAGGTTGTATGCCCCTCTTAGATCCAACTTGGAAAAAACTTTAGCCCCAACAATCTGGTTAAACAGGTCCGGGATCAGAGGAAGCGGATAAGGGTCACGAATTGTGATACTGTTCAGCTCCCTGAAATCCAGACATGGTCTTAAAGAACCATCTTTTTTCTTAACAAAGAAAAAACCAGCGGCAACAGGCGACTTCGAGGGCCGTATGTTTCCCTTTCTTAGACTCTCAGAGATATAAGCACGCAGGTTGGGAGAGATTGTATAAACGAGATTTAGGCAACTTGGCGCCTGGGATGAGATTAATAGGGCAATCGTACTCTCTGTGAGGGGGCAATTCCTGAACACCACTCTCAGAAAACACATCCGAAAATTCAGAGATAAAAGATGGTACAGTCTTAGTAGAAACCTCTGAAACAGATGTCGTAAGGCAATTCTCTCGGCAAAAGTCACTCCAACCATTTATTTGCCTCGCTTGCCAATCAATGGTGGGGTTATGTTTAGTGAGCCAGGGTAACCCCAACACTAGAGGAGTAGGCAACCCGCTTAGGACGAAACATGACACATCCTCAACATGAGTATCACTCACAATCAAACGGATATTGTGAACTATGCCCTTTAACGATTTATGAGAAAGTGGAACGGAATCAATAGCAAAAACAGGTATATCCTTTCCCAAAGTGCATACCTGGAAACCATGAGTTATAGCAAATTGATTATCAATGAGATTGACAGCTGCTCCACTATCTACAAAAATCTCACAAAAAATGTTCTTGCTCTCTAGCGCCACCCTGGCAGGTAGGACAAAATGGGAACTACAAGCAAACGGAAAACCTTCAATTTCAGTAACAGATGGAACGTCTTTAGAGGATTTTTTTCTTTTTGTTTCTTTATTACTCTAAAAAAACTGCTCGAATCTCCTAGAGGGACAAACATTTGCCAAATGATTTATACCTCCACAACAGAAACAAACCTTCCTACGAGAGCTGAATCCTCTATTGTCAGAGGCAAGCAAACCCAGCTGCATGGGCTCCTGCTCAGAGGGAATTGAGAGCGACTGAGACCCCTGTGCACTGAATGAGACCGCCGCACTGTCCTTGGACTGAGTATGACAGGAAGGAGTGATTCTCCTCTCTCTCTCTAAGACGCCTGTCAATACGAACGGCCCGAGACATGGCAGAGTCCAAGGAGGTAGGTCTCTCATGAAAGGCAAATGTATCTTTCAATCCCTCTGAAAGACCATGGCAAAATTGACTTCGGAGTGCAGCATCATTCCAACCAGTATCAGCTGCCCATCTCCGAAATTCTGAACAGTATATCTCTGCGGACTGTTTACCCTGGCATAAAAGACGTAGTCTAGACTCAGCCAGAGCAATACGATCTGGGTCATCATATATCTGACCCAGGGCTTAAAAAAGTTCATCCACTGAACAGAGGGGCCGTGCCCCCACCAGCAGCGAAAAGGCCCAGGACTGAGCGTTATCCCTGAGCAGCGAGATGATGATCCCCACCCTCCGTTCCTCATCACCAGAGGAATGGGGAAGAAGGCAAAAATTGAGTTTGCAAGCCTCTCTAAAACTAACAAAATTCTCACTACCCCCAGAGAACGTATCCGGGAGCGAGATCTTAGGCTCAGAACAAACTCCATGAACGCAAGCTGAACCGGTCACCTGAAACTGAGAAACAGTCTTACGGAGATCTGCTACCTCCAATGAAAGACCCTGCATGTGTTCAGTCAAAAGTGAAACCGGATCCATGCTTGAGACGGTTATGGCGGTTTATAATGTCACGGAAGGTGTACAGAAAACTAGAAGACACAAAATGAAGATCCGACTGACTGGATCCAAAACTAAGGAACAAAAGGGAGAGCCCTGAAACAGACCTGGCTCTCTCCCTAACTGATCAGCCTATGCGAAAAAATCTCAATGACAGATGATCGCATATCCTTGTACCTCGACTGTATAACACCTGAACACCACCCTATAATAGTGAGGGGACACGACCACCGGCTCCCTACACTTGATACGGAGGGAGTCAGGGTCACCTGGGATCCAGCAAGCAGAAAAACACAAATGAATGAACAAAACTTATCTGTAGAAGACTCAGTAGTAGCATCAGCATGCATACATCCCAGGAAGTTGTATAAACCGCTAAGTGATGCAGTATGGGAAGAGATGCAATCAGTGCAACTAAATGGCAGCTGAGAAAGGCTAACGAGATGAGAAAATTAAAGCAAAACAAAAGGAACCTCAAGGAGGAGGTTCTGAAGGACGTCTGTCAGAGCTTCTCAGATGTCTGCTGGTGACACTGTAGCGCTGGCCAATCACAGCGCAGAGCTCACAACCTGGGAGGAAAAAAACCTCCCAAGGGATAAGTGCAGTGAGATCCCTGGGCGCCTCTCTCCATGTCAGCATACTTAGTTCACATTGTTTTTACAGGTGAAAGGTCCTCTTTAAGGTGAAAATGAGCCTGGTCCCTAAGGGGTTAAGGGTCCTCTTTTAGGGTTAATGCACATTGATAAAAAGGAGTTGCTTGTTACCTCATAATATTGTTTGGAAAGTGTTAACAGTCCCAAGCTTAACTCTTGCACCAGGGGCCATGAGCCTTTAACTAAGCCCCTGTATATACTACTATTGGATAACCCCTCTAAGCAGTGAACCAGAGTTAATTACAAACTTGTTTGGCCTCGAGTTCAGTGCAATATAAGTTGTTATAATTTATTAATAATATATATATTATGTCAATAAGAAACAGAAAAAAACCTTCAGATTCCTCAAAATACCAATGCAGATTCGCAGTAGATGACCCGTCCTGGACCCCTGGAACAGCACGAACTACATTTCCCATGAGCCTCGTCTGTCAGACAGGAATTGGCTAAGCGGAAGTGTCTTTTCCCGTCGCCGAGTGGTAAACATGGCGACGCCTGCACGGAACCACGTGTGGGTCGGTACCGAAACAGGAATTCTTAAGGGTAAGCAGAAGAGACGAGAGCTTGCGTTACTTACTGAGGTTTATGTGTACGAGGGCTCGTCATGCCGGCTTTCTTTTACAGGTATAAACCTAGTGAAGAAGCAGGCGGCTAACTACACCGAGGTCTCCTCTCTGAACCGGGGCCAGGAGGTCACCGCCATGTGCTTCGGCGACCCCCAGGAATCTGAGGTAACGGGGTCTGTGTACACACTCGCTGTATGTGTTCTGTGGAGACTTCGTGCTGCCTGTCGTCAATTGCTGTACGTTACCAATAAAGTTTGTTGACACGTATGGCGAGTGATCATCAGCCCAGCTTCCACACGATGTACCACCAGTCTTCTGCCGGCAGCAGCACAGTCTCAGGGAATGGCTGAGTGGTGTAAAGTTGGGTGACGGCCTTTATTAGGACTGTTGCTTCCACTATTGGTTGTCATTACCTTTTGGTGACTGTTTGAGGTTTGCTTCACCTCTGAGGGCAGTGGCTCAGTGGTCAGCTCTGGTGCCTTGCAGCATCTGCATGGAGTTTGTGTGGGTGTCCTCCGGGTACTCATACGGTTTCATAGTGACCGGGAGCTTGAATTGTGGACAGTCTGTAAAGCTCTGCAGAATATAGAAGTGCCTAAAATAAATAATAATTATGTCTATTCAGGTGCTGCTGGGGTGCCGGGATGGGACTGTAAGAGTCTTCAACACTGAAAAATCCAAATTTACTGAGTTTCACGAGTGTGGAGGAGGAGAAGGTGTGTTCCGGGGTCTCGGAGTGCTGGACAAGTGAGTGACCTTAACATTAGCCTCGTTACACTCGGTTCTTGCCATTTTTCTTCGTGTTTTGCAACTCCAGATGTTAGCTGAAGGTCTGTGGGAAATAGGTCATGTAAGCATTTTTATTTATTTGCTTGCTCCTGGCGTGTGTGTGTGTGTGTGTGTGTGTGTGTGTTTTTTTTTTTTTTAAATCTTCTTCATTTTACTCTAGGGTTAGCTTTTTCTGGAATTATTTAAGATTTTTTTTAGTGGTTAAAAGAAAAAATAACTGCCAAACTTAAGTGTTAAAGGGGTATTCTGGTAGTTTGAAGTTATCCCCCCTACAGTTGAGACTTCCACCAATAATGAGAATGGGTGCCCCGTCCCCCTGCAGCGCCCCTGAAATGAGTGGAGAGGCTTGTAAGGCATGTGTGCGGCCACTCAGGGGGCAGCAGGAGGTACGTGGCCCCCATTCTTGTGACTGGCGGGATCCCAGAGGAAGGACCCCCACCGATCTAATAGTTATTCCTTATCCTGTAGATGGGGGATAACATCTAACAACCAAAATACCCCTTTGAATTTGTATTCTGGCTCCAAAATTTTAGGTAGCAGGATTTATTTATTTTTTAAATAAAAACACACTTCTCGCCTCTCTGCTCCCCTACAGTGACATGCCTGACTACCCCACGTGATTGCCACAGCCAATCACTGACCTTAGTGGTAACTTGGGGTACTCCTTTAAAATGATCTAACAATCCCAGCTGTTTGATTTAATTTTTTTGGTTCTTTGAAGACTCTATAAAAGAATTGTCCACTCTTTACTATATGGATTGTCAGATCAGCTTTCAGAGTAGTTCTGGAGGTATTATCTTCTGTTTTCTTAGATGGAGGACACACATAGGCCGAATGTACACGGCCGTGTTCCGTGGCAGAGAGCGGTCCGTGGTATGCCGGGCTGGATTCCTGTTCAGAGCAGGAGCGCACGGCGTCATTGGTTGCTGTGACGCCGTGCGGCTTCATGTCGCTGCTGCACTACAGTCATACACTATACGAGTGTATTACTGTAGTGAAGCGGCGGCATGAAGCGCACAGCGTCATAGCAACCAATGACGCCGTGCGCTCCTGCTCTGAACAGGAATCCAGCCCGGCATACCACGGACCGCTCTCTGCCACGGAACACGGCCGTGTGCATTCGGCCTTATCTCCATTCTTTTGGGTTGACTTTTCAGTTATGACACACTATATGATGCAGTAGAATTGTTATCACGTTGCATTATATGTATTTACACTGCAACTCCACTCAGCATTTAGAAATATGAACTATTAAAGGGATTCTGTCACCAGCAACCTCCATATCAAACAGTTTGGATAGACACACAGCTGCAGTTCACCTGATTAACCCCTTCCTATCATCCGCTGTAATAGTATAGCAGATGTCGGGTCTTAAAAGATGGCGTGGAGCAAGCGCCATAGCTGCCAGGTACCTGCTACCCAGGGCCTATGTCTGCAATTGGTGGTAATGTAATCGTGGACGTTTAACCCCTCATATTCCATGGTCAAATGTGACCAAGGCATATGAAAGGCCGGAAGCACATGCTTTTCAGGCAGGAATGCCTCCCACTGGCTGAGATCAGGGAAGACGTTCCATTAAAGGGGTTTTCTGAGATAGAGATATCTCTAATTTTTATTTTTTTAACTGATGAACTAGCCTCTGGATATGTCATCAGTATCTGATTGGTGGGAGTCCAACACCCGGGACCGCCGCCAATCTGCTGTTTGAGAAGGCTGTAGCACTGCGTCCTTCTGTCAGCTTTTACTGGGCCACTGACGACGCGTTCATCGGTTACATGGTCTATGTACTGCTCAACCCATTAGAAATTAATGGGTATGAACAGCTATACCAAGCACAGCCGCTATATAATGTAGAGAAGGCTACTACGCTCACAGGAGTATTAAAACACAAGAAAGATTATACAAATGTGGTATCGCCGTAATCGTACTGACCCAGAGAATAGGTCAGTTTTACCACGCAGTTAAGGCTACTTTCACACTTGCGTTCAGAGCGGATCCGTCTGGTGTCTGCACAGACGGATCCGCACCTATAATGCAAACGCTTAGATCTGTTCAGAACGGATCAGTTTGCATTAACATGAACAAAAAAAAAAAAAACTTTTTTTTTTTTTGTTCATGATAGTGCAAACGGATCCGTTTTGACTTTACATTGAAAGTCAATGGGGGACGGATCCGTTTGAAAATTGAGCCATACTGTGTCAACTTCAAACGGATCCGTCCCCATTGACTTACATTGTAAGTCTGGACGGATCCGTTTGCCTCCGCACGGCCAGGCGGACACCCGAACGCTGCAAGCGAATTTTTTCCAGGTTCCCACTACATCATCTGCAATATTAAATGGTGACATTCTAAAGTACACCTTTTCCCACAAAAAATAAGCCCTCAGCTATGTAAACGGAAAATAAAAAAGTTATGGCTCTGGGAAGGCAGGGAGTAAAAAATGAAAATGCAAAAACAGCAAATCGCCATGTCAGGAAGGGGTTAAAACACACTTTTTCTCTTGTTATGATACGTTTTGCTTAATATGCTAATTAGGCCTTTGGTGCAATGAAGGAGTCACCGTTGCTCTTCTTGCCCCCAAGCTCTACTCCTTTCTGTGACTAGCCCCTCCCTGGCTGCTTTGCCACTGTCTGGCCCTGTCAACCAAAGCAAGCAGCTGAAATAGGGAGATTGCTGCTGACAGATTCCCTTTAAGTAATTAAAAGGAATCGCTGTATACACTGTTTAAATATAAAACTGAAGAGATTTTTTTTAACTTGTACATTATATTGATTTGAATAATGATGTAAACATTAGGACAGCTAAGATCTCCACGGTACCAGGAACACAATTCCCCCATTCTGTTTGGCTGCACATTAAGGCCTCATGCACACGACCGTATTTTGTTTCCGTGTCCATTCTGTTTTTTTTTTGCGGATATGATGCGGACCAATTCATTTCAATGGGTCCGCAAAAAAACGCGGACAGCACACCGTGTGCTGTCCACATCAGTATGTTCGTTCCGTTGCTCCGCAAAAAAAATAGTGCATGTCCTATTTTTTTCTAGTTTGCGGACAAGGATAGGCATTATTACATTATTTCCGTATGGCAAAAAAACGGATGCCATACGGAACGTCATCAGTTTTTTTTTTTTTTTTGCAGATCCGCAAATTTCAGACCGCAAAACACATACGGTCGTGTGCATGTAGCCTAAGTCAGACAGTTGCTATAATCACTTAGTCCACAGGATATGTTATATAGGTATCTGACTCCTGGGAACCCACTGATCACAAGGATGGTGTCCCTGAGTCCCCAGAGTAAATAAAGCGTGGTCACACATGTGCAGTGCTGCTCTCTTCAACTCGTTGGAGCTGCCAAAGGGAAGCAGAGTGCAGCACTTGGTTTTTTTTCTACAATTTCATGGAGATAAATTGAGTGGCAACGTGCATGTGTGACTGTCGCTCCATTCATTCAGAACTTGGAGCCTGTTCTTGTGACTGGTGGTCCTCTCAGTGGGTATACTTATCATCTATCTAGTACAGGGATCAGCAAGCTCTGGCATTCCAGGTGTTCTGGGACTACAACTCCCAGAATGCTCCATTCACTTTTATAGGAATTAGAAGAACAGCTGAGCATGTTTGCATGCTGGGAGTTGTAGCTTCATAGCAGCTGGTGTGCCGAAGTTCTTATGAAACAAATTGTGCTGTGGTTCGGTGCCTCTAACCTACAAAGCTGTTGGTGCTCCCTGTTTCACTGCATGGTGCTGCCATATTGAGTTGGAAGAAGGCTTGAAGTTTCAGTGTTGGATTCATGCAGAGGCTCAGGAGGGCACTGTATTAGGAGTCTACAACTCTGGTCAGTTTTGGTAATGAAGGATGGCAATGGGAACAGTGCCAGCAATAGGTTATATTTAAACAAGAATTAATAAAAAGGATGTTAAAAAACGGCCAAATGGTCTGTTTTTGATGGACATTATTTCACTGATATCTTTCCGAAAATTGGTCCTTCAATTGTATGGGAGCTATTAGGCTTTGAAAAAGGACAAAATATGAAATGTCCTATTTTTTGCCGACTATTATTCATGACCTGTTAAGTATATGGCTGTGTGAATAGAACAATAGTCACACAGCTATTTCAGAGCCATATCAGTCGTCTGTTAAAAAAATAAAAAAAACAGTCATAGCAGTTTTTCACTATTGTGTGCAATTTACTGATGACTAACTTGGGTCATTGCTGATAATTAAAGAAGTATTTTGTCTTCCTTAGGACAGACTGTGAAAGTCAGACCGGTGGCAATCTGTCAGCACCCACATTGATGTTGTTTAATAGCTGTGGTGCTTATGCGATCACTGCAGCCTCTTTAGTGTTTTCCTGCACGTTGTCTATATATTAGTGACAGCACATTATAATTAGTTTTGTTCACTCAAGCAAATGGGAAGAAACTGTAGACAGTGTGCAGGTAAACGTTGAGGCTGCAGACTTTTCAAAGAACGTTATTCTTTTCCGACATTGAGTTCTGTCACAGAGGCTCAATACTGGAGAAAAACGCTTCAATTTTATCCTAATGCATTCTGAATGAAAAGCAACCCGTTCAGTATGCATCAGGATGTCTTCAGTTCAGTCCCTCTTACAGTATCTGGCGGCCAAAATTCTGGAACACTTGCTGGAATGCCGGATCTGATATTAATTTCCATTGAAATGTCTTAATGCCAGATACAGTACTAAGTTTTCCGGCAAAACTGATCCGGCTTCCCGATCTGCGCATGCGGAGACCTTTAAAAATGCGAAAACTAAATGCCGGATGACACCAGAGAGATTGATCCGGTAATTCAATGCATTTGTCAGACTGATCCACATCCGGATCAGTCTACAAATGTTATGTTTGCATACGGATTTCTCACAACTCAAGTGTGAAAGTACCCTTCTATGTATGGCCTATAATGAGGGGAAGCCATCACTATTCTGAAGCCAGAATACCCCTGTAAACCTTTGTTTTAACTGCACTTGCCTACCTACCAAAGTAGCAACAACATATGGCCGATCTACGGAAGCCGTACAAACCTGTTCGATGGTCACTATAGATACTTTGCATTGCTGATCTTATATTTTTTTTTTTTTTTTTTTTTTAGTGCTCTTGTAACTTGTGTGGAGTCGGGGCTTTTGAAGGTGTGGAAAGAAGGCTCAAATGAAAATGTGAGTTGAACGGTGTATAGTATTTAGTACTGTCAGAACTTGGGACACACTTTTTCAAATTTTTATTTTTTTTTCTCAGATTTTCTACATTGTAAATTCACATTAAAAACATAAACAATGAAGGGACACATGCAATTAAGTAGTAAACAAAAAAGTGTTAAACCAAAATATGACTTATATTTTCTTTTTTATATATTCTTCAAAGTAGCCCCCTTTTGCTTGTTAAGGGTCCATTCACACCTCCATAGTGTATTGCGGATCTGTAATACACCCGGCCGACACCCCCATAGAACTGCCTATTCTTGTCTGCAATTGCGGACAAGAATAGACATGTTCTATTTTTCTCGGGAGCAGCGGATCGGAAGGTCGGGGCCTCGCTCTGGAAATGCTGATGTGGGGAGCACACTGTGTGCTGTCTGCGTCTCTTTCGGTCCCATAAAGAATGAATGGGTCCAGATTCGTTCCGCAACATTGCGGAACGTATCCGTACCCATACTACGGATGTGTGAATGGACCCTAAGTCTGCCTTGAATTTTGAAAAATCTGTAGCGTCAACTGCCAAACCTCCCTATTATATCTCCTCCATGCTTCACGGTGAGAACCACACAAGTAGAAACCATCCACTCACCTTTTCTGTATCTCACAATGACATGGCGTTTGGAACCAGAAATCTCAAATTTTGAGTTGTGAACAAAAGTACAGCTGGTGTTTCTTGGCCCAAGCAATTTTCTTCTTGTACCTCAGTAGTGGCTTCTTTGCAGCAGTTCGACCATAAAGTCCTAATTCTCACATTGTTATCTGAACAATTTAAATTTGAAATGTGTCTGGAACTTGATCTCTTTAATGCATTTATGTAGGCTCTAATTTGAGGTGCTGTTAATTGGCCATTTCTGAGACTGATAACTCATTAAATGTATCCTTTGTAGCAGAGGTAAGGCCCCTTTCACACGAGCGAGATTTCCGCACGGGTGCAATGCGTGAGGTGAACGCATTACACCCGCACTGAATCCGGACCCATTCATTTCTATGGGTCTGTGCACGTGAGCGCTGATTTTCACACATCACTTGCGCGTTGTGTGAAAAATCACAGCAGGCTCCTCTTTGTGCATTTTTTACATAACGCAGGCCCCATAGAAATGAATGGGGTTGCGAGAAAATCGCAAGCATCCGCAAGTAAGTGCGGATGCGGTGCGATTTTTCACGCACCGTTGCTAGGTGACTATTGGGATGGAGACCCGATCATTATTATTTTCCCTTATAACATGGTTATAAGGGAAAATAATAGCATTCTGAAAACAGAATGCATAGTACAATAGGGCTGGAGGGGTTAAAAAAAAATTAAAATATTTTAACTCTCCTTAATCCATTTGTTTGCGCAGCCGGCATCTCTTCTGTCTTCTTTCTTCAGGACCTGTGGTGATGTCACTGGGCTCATCACGTGATCCATCACCATGGTGATGGATCATGTGAATGACAATGTGATGAGCGTAGTGACATCATCAGAGGTCCTTTTCCTCACAGATGAAGACGGAAGAGATTCCGGCTGCGCGAACAAGTGGGTTAAGGTGAGTTAAAATATAAATATATATATGTGTGTGTGTGTGTGTGTGTGTATTTATTTTTTTAACCCCCCGAGCCCTATTTTACTATGCATTCTGCATTCAGAATGCTATTATTTTCCCTTATAACCATGTTATAAGGGAAAATAATACAATCTACACAACCTTGAACCCAAACCTGAACTTCTGTGAAACTGACTGTAATTGCGTACCTACTTGCGTGGGTTTGCCGCAATGCACCGTGACGCACCCGGACATGAGACTTGTGCCCTGGCTCCTTTCCAGTCTAAAGGGAAACTGAGAATAGACCTTTATATTTAGTGTTAAAGTGCCATCAAGATCCCTATTTGGCCAAGGAAAGGAATCTACTTAACCACTTGGCGCCGCGCTAACGCCGAAAGGCGTCATTGCGGCGGCTCTCCCAGGCTACGCTAACGCCAATAGGCGTCATCTCGCGTGAGCCGAGATTTTCTGTGAACGCACGCAGGCACGCGCGCTCACAGGAACGGAAGGTAAGCGAGTGGATCTCCAGCCTGCCAGCGGCGATCGCTCGCTGGCAGGCTGGAGATGTGATTTTTTTTAACCCCTAACAGGTATATTAGACGCTGTTTTGATAACAGCGTCTAATATACCTGCTACCTGGTCCTCTGGTGGTCCCTTTTGTTAGGATCGACCACCAGAGGACTCAGGTAGGTCAGTAAAGTAGCACCAAACACCACTACACTACACTACACCCCCCCCCCCCCCCGTCACTTATTAACCCTTTATAAACCACTGATCAGCCCATATAGACTCCCTGATCACCCCCCCTGTCATTGAGCACCCCCCTGTAAGGCTCCATTCAGAGGTCCGTATGATTTTTACGGATCCACGGATACATGGATCGGATCTGCAAAACACATGCGGACGTCTGAATGGAGCCTTACAGGGGGGTGATCAATGACAAGGGGGTGATCACGCATATAGATTTCCTGATCACTTCCCTGTCATTGATCACCCCCCTGTAAGGCTCCATTCAGACGTCCGTATGATTTTTACGGATCCACTGATACATGGATCGGATCCGCAAAACACATGCGGACGTCTGAATGGAGCCTTACAGGGGGGTGATCAATGACAGAGGAGTGATCACCAATATAGACTCCCTGATCACCTCCGTCATTGATCACCCCCCTGTAAGGCTCCATTCAGACGTCCGTATGATTTTTACGGATCCACGGATACATGGATCGGATCAGCAAAACACATACGGACATCTGAATGGAGCCTTACAGGGGGGGAATCAATGACAGGCGGGTGATCACCCATATACACTCCCTGATCACCCCCTGTCATTGATCACCCCACTGTAAGGCTCCATTCAGATGTCCGTATGTGTTTTACGGATCCACGCATCTATGAATCGGATCTGCAAAACACATACGGACATCTGAATGGAGCCTTACAGAGGGGTGATCAGTGACAGGGGGGTGATCACCCCATATAGACTTCCTGATCACCCCCCTGTCATTGATCACCCCCCTGTAAGGCTCCATTCAGACGTCTGCATGTGTTTTACGGATCCACGCATCCATGGATCGGATCCGTAAAACGTATACGGACGTCTGAATGGAGCCTTACAGGGGGGTGATCACCTCATATACACTCCCTGATCACCCCCTGTCATTGATCACCCCCCTGTCATTGATCACCCCCTTGTAAGGCTCCATTCAGACGTCTGCATGTGTTTTACGGATCCACACATCCATGGATCGGATCCGCAAAACGCATACGGACGTCTGAATGTGTTTTACGGATTCACGCATCCATGGATCGGATCCGCAAAACGCATACGGACGTCTGAATGGAGCCTTACAGGGGGGTGATCAATGACAGGGGGGTGATCACCCGATATACACTCCCTGATCACCCCCCTGTCATTGATCACCCCCATGTAAGGCTCCATTCAGACGTCCGTATGTGTTTTGCGGTCCCGATATATGTATCCGTGGATCCGTAAAAAACTTATGGACGTCTGAATGGAGCCTTACAGGGGGGTGATCAATGACAGAGGGGTGATCAGTGACAGGGGGGTGATCACCCCATATACACTCCCTGATCACCCCCCTGTCATTGATCGCCCCCCTGTAAGGCTCCATTCAGACATTTTTTTTTGGCCCAAGTTAGCGGAAATATATATATTTTTTTGTTTGTTTTTTCTTACAAAGTCTCATATTCCACTAACTTGTGTCAAAAAATAAAATCTCACATGAACTCACCATACCCCTCACGGAATCCAAATGCGTAACATTTTTTAGACATTTATATTCCAGACTTCTTCTCACTCTTTAGGGCCCCTAAAAAGCCAGGGCAGTATAAATACCCCACATGTGACCCCATTTCGGAAAGAAGACACCCCAAGGTATTCCGTGAGGGGCATATTGAGTCCATGAAAGATTGACATTTTTGTCCCAAGTTAGCGGAAAGGGAGACTTTGTGAGAAAAAAAAAATATAATAATTTCCGCTAACTTGTGCCCAAAAAAAAAAATTCTATGAACTCGCCATGCCCCTCATTGAATACCTTGGGGTGTCTTCTTTCCAAAATGGGGTCACATGTGGGGTATTTATACTGCCCTGGCATTTTAGGGGCCTGAAACCGTGAGAAGAAGTCTGGGATCCAAATGTCTAAAAAATGCCCCCCTAAAAGGAATTTGGGCCCCTTTGCACATCTAGGCTGCAAAAAAGTGTCACACATCTGGTATCGCCGTACTCAGAAGTTGGGGAATGTGTTTTGGGGTGTCATTTTACATATACCCATGCTGGGTGAGAGAAATATCTTGGTCAAATGCCAACTTTGTATAAAAAAAAAAAGGGAAAAGTTGTCTTTTGCAGAGATATTTCTCTCACCCAGCATGGTTATATGTAAAATGACACCCCAAAACACATTCCCCAACTTCTCCTGAGTACGGCGATACCACATGTGTGACACTTTTTTGCCGCCTAGGTGGGCAAAGGGGCACACATTCCAAAGAGCACCTTTCGGATTTCACAGGTCATTTTTTTACACATTTTGATTTCAAACTACTTCTCACACATTAGGGCCCCTAGAATGCCAGGACAGTATAACTACCCCACAAGTGACCCCATTTTGGAAAGAAGACACCCCATGGTATTCCGTGAGGGGCACGGCGAGTTCCTAGAATTTTTTATTTTTTGTCACAAGTTAGCGGAAAATTATGATTTTTTTTTTTTTTTTTTTTTTTTTCTTACAAAGTCTCATATTCCACTAACTTGTGACAAAAAATTAAAAATTCCAGGAACTGGCCATGCCCCTCACGGAATACCTTGGGGTGTCTTCTTTCCAAAATGGGGTCACTTGTGAGGTAGTTATACTGCCCTGGCAATTTAGGGGCCCAAATGTGTGAGAAGTAGTTTTAAATCAAAATCTGTAAAAAATGGCCGGTGAAATCCTAAAGGTGCATTTTGGAATATGTGCCCCTTTGCCCACCTAGGCTGCAAAAATGTGTGACACATCTGGTATCGCTGTACTCAGGAGAAGTTGGGCAATGTGTTTTGGGGTGTCATTTAACATATACCCATGCTGGGTGAGATAAATATCTTGGTCAAATGCCAACTTTGTATAAAAAAATGGGAAAAGTTGTCTTTTGCCAAGATATTTCTCTCACCCAGCATGGGTATATGTAAAATGACACCCCAAAACACATTCCCCAACTTCTCCTGAGTACGGCGATACCACATGTGTGTCACTTTTTTGCCGCCTAGGTGGGCAAAGGGGCCCACATTCCAAAGTGCACCTTTCGGATTTCACAGGCCATTTTTTACACATTTTGATTGCAAAGTACTTCTCACACATTTGGGCCCCTAAATTGCCAGGGCAGTATAACTTCCCCACAAGTGACCCCATTTTGGAAAGAAGACACCCCAAGGTATTTCGTGATGGGCATGGCGAGTTCATGGAAGTTTTTATTTTTTGTCACAAGTTAGTGGAATATGAGACTTTGTAAGGAAAAAAAATAAAAAAAATCATCATTTTCCGCTAACTTGTGACAAAAAATAAAAAGTTCTATGAACTCACTATGCCCATCAGCGAATACCTTAGGATGTCTACTTTCCGAAATGGGGTCATTTGTGGGGGGTTTCTACTGTCTGGGCATTGTAGAACCTCAGGAAACATGACAGGTGCTCAGAAAGTCAGAGCTGCTTCAAAAAGCGGAAATTCACATTTTTGTACCATAGTTTGTAAACGCTATAACTTTTACCCAAACCATTTTTTTTTTTTTACCCAAACATTTTTTTTTAATCAAAGAGATGTAGAACAATAAATTTTGCGAAAAATTTATATATGGATGTTGTTTTTTTTGCAAAATTTTACAACTGTAAGTGAAAAATGTCATTTTTTTTCAAAAAAATCGTTAAATTTCGATTAATAACAAAAAAAGTAAAAATGTCAGCAGCAATGAAATACCACCAAATGAAAGCTCTATTAGTGAGAAGAAAAGGAGGTCAAATTAATTTGGGTGGTAAGTTGCATGACCGAGCAATAAACCGCTAAAGTTGTGGAGTGCCGATTTGTAAAAAAGGGCCTGGTCACTAGGGGGGTATAAACCTGTGGTCCTTAAGTGGTTAAAGAAACCTGGACGGGAGAGTGTTAACAAGCCTCCTGCTTGGCAGGCGCCTGGACCTCCATGATGCGACCTCCACAGGTTGTCATCAGGGACTTAAATAGGTTTCACCCATTATTATTATTTTTTTCTCTTAACGGTCCGCCTGTCGCCACGTAGCTCCGCCTCATCCTGCTCTTCACGGGGGGACTCATTCCTAGGAAGAGTCACCCCCCCCCCCCATCCATATTATAAGGGAAAATAATAAATATCGGGTCCCCATATCGATTGTCACCTAGCAACCATGCGTGAAAATCGCACCGCATCCGCACTTGCTTGCGGATGCTTGCGATTTTCACACAGCCCCATTCACTTCTATGGGGCCTGCGTTGCGTGAAAAAAAGCACAACAAAACAAGTGATGTGTGAAAATCACTGCACAGCCCCATAGAAATGAATGGGTCCGGATTCAGTGTGAAAGAGGCCTTAGGCTTAGACCACAGTTAAACCTGGTTGGTTGACAGAGGTTCCACACCCACTGATAGCGTTATCGGTTTAACCAAATGCCCGACAGGTGCTCTCTGTGCTTTTCCTTGCTAAGTCAGGTTCATGATGCTGTTCCTTTTTGTCTATTTCGCATAATGTGATATAGTTGTGCTTAGATTATCTTCTCTGTTGGAATTACAGTATTTTTCACCCCCTCCCCAAAAGTGTGGGGGAAATGGCCGTGCGTCTTATAAAGCAGATACTTCGCTGGTCATGCTGTGCAGCATAGCGGCCAGTGAAGTATCTGTGTGGAAGGAGGAGGCGGGGACACTCATGGCAGGGCCCAGTGCAGTGACTCTACTCTAATACACGGCCCCGCATCTGTTAAATACATTCAATCCGATCTATAGCTAAATGTATACCGAACTGTTTGTAATGTAAGTATAGCATTAAGTATAGCATCCCTTGGTCATGCGCCGCCTGCTATACTTGCGGTACTACAGTATACAGACTACATAAGTGTCATCCACAGGGGCTCCCCCCCATAAGTGTCATCCCCCCCTACCAAAATCACACCTTTTTGGTTCAAATTATTTTTTTCTTATTTTCCTCCTCAAAATTCTAGGTGCGTCTTATAAAGCGAAAAATACGGTAGTATTAGTATATTTTTTTTTTTTTTAATGTTAAGGTTAGGGCTTCTACCTTAAAGGGGTTCTGCACCTTCATTTAACTGATGATCTATCCTCTGGATAGATCATCAGCTTCTGATCGGCGGGGGTCCGACACCCGGGACCCCCGCCGATCAGCTGTTTGAGAAGGCAGCGGCGCTCCAGCAGCGCCGCTGCCTTCTCACTGTTTACCGCCGGGCCGCCCGCCCACTGACGTCACGACTTGTATCAACTAGAGTGGGCGCGGCTAAGCTCTGTTCACTTGAGCTTAGCCGCGCCCACTCTAGTTGATACAAGTCGTGACGTCAGTGGGCGGGCGGCCCGGCGGTAAATAGTGAGAAGGCTGCAGCGCTGCTGGAGCACCGCTGCCTTCTCAAACAGCTGATCGGCGGGGGTCCCGGGTGTCGGACCCCCGCCGATCAGAAGCTGATGATCTATCCAGAGGATAGATCATCAGTTAAATAAAAGTGCAGAACCCCTTTAATGAAGCACTCCCATAAAAATGTATTCTATGACTTGTTAAAAAGGTACATGGTGTGAAGGTGAAGGTAATTTTCTTACCAGTGAGTTGTCGTCCTTCTGATCCTCAGCTGTGTCATGTGACCAGCAGTCTGACTTTCCAAATAACACAGCATCTTATGTGCAGACAGGAAGCCATTTTATCTATGCATTTCTGTGGAAGCCTCAGTCTGTCTCATAGGAATGTACCTGACTTTCTGTCCTGTCAGTTGGAAAGTCAAAGTGTTAATCACATGACACAGCTGAGGATCAGAATGGAGGTCATAACTCTTAAACACTGGTAAGAAAATGACCTTCACTAGAGTTAACATCATATACCTTTCTAAAAGGTCAGAGTAAACATTTTGTGGGAGTGCTTCTTCAATAAGTATTCTAAAACCTGGGTTTACAGATATATTTACGGTCCAGTTGCACTTGTCGAAGAGTAAGTGTAATATCTGTGTATTTATGTCTATTTATCAGTTGGAGGTACAAGTTGGTCCGGGAGTAGAAAAAATGCGACTGTGTGAAGCTCAGCGTCATAAAGTGGGAACAGGAGGCAAAGAGAATGACTTAAAAATCTGGGATTTGCAAAAACCAGAGCAACCCATCTTTAGAGCAAAGAATGTAAGTTCTTTTAGACTTTTGGGGCATTTGTGACAAGTTTTGAAAGCAATAATTTGTCAGGAATGGGAAGTTATGGAACAATGTCCCACAAAAATTGGAAATTACAGAAGCAGCTTCAGTATGTCTACTGCTGTGCTTCCAGGTTCATGTTTGCCCTTTGTAGCTGCTTTCATCGGCAACATTGTAACACAATGGGGCAGATGTAGTAATCCTGTTTAAAAGTCTATAGACACCTTCTGGGAGTATATATATTTTTTTTATTGCATTGTACTTTTGAGCTAAAAATCACTTTCAGCCCCTTTCTCTGTGCAGCCTTGAGATTCTGTAGTAGCATGCTGTGTATTTTTGCTGTGTTCCATCAGGCAGCTCAGCTGATGACTCCTTACCTCTGATCTCTGACCTTATAATCGCTCAACATAGCTCAATTCTTATTGTACTGATAAGAATGTGGCTTAAATAAGTGTGTTTCAACTATTAGTACGGTCATTTCGAGAGAGAGAGAGTGTTATTATATGACCGTCAGAAAGGGAATGTAGAAGTCTCACAGCTAAGCAGAAGTTACAGGGGTTGTCTCTCTTCAGCAAGTGACATGTATCATTAAAGAGGACCTTTCACCGATTTTTACACTGTGAACTAAGTATACAGACATGGAGAGCGGCGCCCGGGGATCCCACAGCACTTACTATTATCCCTGGGCGCCGCTCCGTTCTCCTGCTATTCCCTCCGGTATCTCCGCTCACTAAGTTATAGTAGGCAGAGATTTCAGTCCCAAAGTTATGGTAGGCGGAGTCTGCCCTTGTTCTGCTCTAGCGCTGGCCAATCGCAGCGCAGAGCTCACGGCCTGGGAGGTTATTTTCTCCCAGGCTGTGAGCTCTGCAATGCGATTGGCCAGCGCTACAGAAGAACAAGGGCAGACTCCGCCTACCATAACTTTGTGACCGGAGATACCGGAGGGCATAGCGGGAGAATGGAGCGGTGCCCAGGGATAATAGTAAGTGCAGTGAGATCCCCGGCGCCGCTCTCCATGTCTTTATACTTAGTTCACAGTGTCATAATCGGTGAAAGGTCCTCTTTAACCACCTCCGGACCGCCTAACGCAGATGTGCGGTCCGGAGGTGGCAGCCCTGCGCTCAACGACGCATATACGCGTCATCTCGCGAGGGCCGGGATTTCCTGTGAACGCGCGCACACAGGCACGCGCGCTCACAGGAAGGGAAGGTAAGCGAGTGGATCTCCAGCCTGCCAGCGGCGATCGCTCGCTGGCAGGCTGGAGATCCGAATTTTTTAACCCCTAACAGGTATATTAGACGCTGTTTTCATAACAGCGTCTAATATACCTCCTACCTGGTCCTCTGGTGGCCCCTTTTGTTAGGATCGACCACCAGAGGACTCAGGTAGGTCAGTACAGTCGCACCAAACACCACACTACACTACACCCCCCCCCCCCCACACTTATTAACCCCTTAAAAACCCTGATCACCCATGATCACCCCATATAAACTCCCTGATCACCCCCCTGTAAGGCTCCATTCAGACGTCCGCATGATTTTTACGGATCCATGGATACATGGATCGGATCCGCAAAACACATGCGGACGTCTGAATGGAGCCTTACAGGGGGTGATCAATGACAGGCGGGTGATCACCCATATACACTCCCTGATCACCCCCCTGTCATTGATAACCCCCCTGTAAGGCTCCATTCAGACGTCCGCATGCGTTTTGTGGATCCGATCCATGGATCCGTAAAAAATCATGCGGATGTCTGAATGGAGCCTTACAGGGGGGGTGATCAGTGACAGGGGGGTGATCACCCTGATTACCCCCTGTCATTGATAACCCCCCTGTAAGGCTCCATTCAGACGTCCGCATGTGTTTTACAGATCCGATCCATGGATCCGTAAAAATTATACGGACGTCTGAATGGAGCCTTACAGGGGGGTGATCAATGACAGGGGGGTGATCAGGGAGTCTATATGGGTGATCACCCCCCCCCCCTTCCCCTGTCATTGATCACCCCCCCCCCCCCCTGTCATTGATCACCCCCCCCCCTGTCATTGATCACCCCCCCCCCCCCTGTCATTGATCACCCCCCCCCCCCCTGTCATTGATCACCCCCCCCCCCCTGTCATTGATCGCCGCCCCCCCCCCCCCCCCCCCCCCCCCGGTAAGGCTCCATTCAGACATTTTTTTTGGCACAAGTTAGCGGAAATTTTTTGATTTTGATTGCAAGGTACTTCTCACACATTTGGGCCCCTAAATTGCCAGGGCAGTATAACTACGCCACAAGTGACCCCATTTTGGAAAGAAGACACCCCAAGGTATTCCGTGAGGGGCATGGCGAGTTCCTAGAATTTTTTATTTTTTGTCACAAGTTAGCGGAAAATGATGATTTTTCTTTTTTTTTCTTTTTTCCTTACAAAGTCTCATATTCCACTAACTTGCGACAAAAAATAAAAAATTCTAGGAACTCGCCATGCCCCTCACGGAATACCTTGGGGTGTCTTCTTTCCAAAATGGGGTCACTTGTGGCGTAGTTATACTGCCCTGGCAATTTAGGGGCTCAAATGTGTGAGAATAACTTTGCAATCAAAATGTGTAAAAAAATGCCCTGCAAAATCCGAAAGGTGCACTTTGGAATATGTGCCCCTTTGCCCACCTTGGCAGCAAAAAAGTGTGACCCATCTGGTATCGCCGTACTCAGGAGAAGTTGGGCAATGTGTTTTGGGGTGTCATTTTACATATACCTATGCTAGGTGAGAGAAATATCTTGGCAAAAGACAACTTTTCCCATTTTTTTATACAAAGTTGGCATTTGACCAAGATATTTTTCTCACCCAGCATGGGTATATGTAAAATGAGACCCCAAAACACATTCCCCAACTTCTCCTGAGTACGGCGATACCAGATGTGTCACACTTTTTTGCTGCCAAGGTGGGCAAAGGGGCACATATTCCAAAGTGCACCTTTCGGATTTCACCGGTCATTTTTTACACATTTTGATTGCAAAGTTCTTCTCACACATTTGGGCCCCTAAATTGCCAGGGCAGTATAACTACCCCACAAGTGACCCCATTTTGGAAAGAAGACACCCCAAGGTATTCCGTGAGGGGCATGGCAAGTTCCTAGAATTTTTTTATTTTTTGTCGCAAGTTAGTGGAATATGAGACTTTGTAAGAAAAAAATAAAAAAAATAAAATCATCATCATTTTCCGCTAACTTGTGACAAAAAATAAAAAGTTCTATGAACTCACTATGCCCATCAGCGAATACCTTAGGGTGTCTACTTTCCGAAATGGGGTCATTTGTGGGGGTTTTCTACTGTTTGGGCATTGTAGAACCTCAGGAATCATGACAGGCGCTCAGAAAGTCAGAGCTGTTTCAAAAAGCGGAAATTCACATTTTTGTACCATAGTTTGTAAATGCTATAACTTTTACCCAAACCATTTTTTTTTTTTTTTTGCCCAAACATTTTTTTTTTATCAAAGACATGTAGAACAATAAATTTGGTGAAAAATTTATATATGGATGTCGTTTTTTTTTGCAAAATTTTACAGCTGAAAGTGAAAAATGTCATTTTTTTGCAAAAAAAATCGTTACATTTTGATTAATAACAAAAAAAAGTAAAAATGTCAGCAGTAATAAAATACCACCAAATGAAAGCTCTATTAGTGAGAAGAAAAGGAGGTAAAATTCATTTGGGTGGTAAGTTGCATGACCGAGCGATAAACGGTGAAAGGAGTGTAGTGCCGAAGTGTAAAAAGTGCTCTGGTCATGAAGGGGGTTTCACCTAGCGGGGCTGAAGTGGTTAACATTTATCATTGGAGTGAGTTAATACAAGCCACTTACTAATGTATTGTTATTATCCATATTGCTTTGTTTGCTGTTTGGATTCATTTTTTTTTTTTCCATCACATTATACATTACTCGTTTTCATAGTTATAACCAGCCTGCAATCCACCAGTGGTGGTCGTGCTTGTATACTATAGTAAAAAGCGCCAGCCAGGGCAGTTTGAGTCCACATAGGCTAGTGCTTTTGTCTATCAGTGTGATGGAAAAATGAATCAAGCCAACAAAGGAGGCAATATGGAGAATCGCAATACAGTAAGTGCTTTGTATTAACTTCCTCTACGTAATACATGCCATTTGCTGAAGTTAGACAAACCCTTTTAACCCATTATTGCTGAATATTTGTAATAAAGACCAATTGAAAAAATGATCTTAAAGGGACACTGACGGGCCCTATAAACATATTTAGTTATTCCTATGCAGTCATAGATCTATTAAAGTGTATTCCAATGATATAAGAGTACCCCCTGTCTGCATTGTAAACCATGTAAAAAACAACTTTATATTCATGTCAATCACCTTCCTTTATGCCAAAGGGCGTTTTTTCACATTTCTTTATGCCAAAGGGGCGTTTTTCTCATACCTTTGTGCCCAGCCTCGCCTCAACTGTCGATTCCTAGCGCCGCCCAGCTCATTATTATTCACTGCGCAAAGGTATGAGAAAAACGCCCCATGGGCATAAAGAAATGTGATTGACAGATGAATATAAAGTAGTTTTTACATGGTTTACAATGCGGACAGGGGGTACTCTTATGTGATTGGAATACACGTTAATAGATCTATGACTGCATAGGAATAACTAAATATGTTTATATGGCCTGTCAGTGTCCCTTTAAGCCGATGAAGTGCAATCATAGCCTTTAAAGACACTATGTATAGGCATTGTAAACTTAAAGGGGTTATCTAATGTAACTAATGTAAAAAATGAAAATCAGATCATATAGTACATGACTGTCTTTCTAACAAAACTAGAACCCTCCCTGTACCTCACATGGATCCATAGATCTCCCCATTCATTGCTCTGCTAGATTTGTATCAAGTTGACAGTTCAGGAGGCGTGTCCATGCTCCACCTATCACAGCTCAGGAGGCGGTTTTCTGCGCTATTCTGGTGCACTTTAAGCCACAGCTCTTTCTGCGAAGTCACACGCCTTGGTTAAATGAAGCACAAAAAGTGTCTAAAACACCTTTCTCATGAACAATACGGATTGGCTCCGGATGCGTTCAGTGAAACTCAACCATTTTGCAAGCAAGTTCAGTCAGTCTGGTCTGCGATTTTGTTCAGTGTTTTTCACGCGTGATAAAAAAGTGAAGGTATGCAAACAACATCTCTTAGCAACATCATTGAAAAATGCACTTGCTTCCGGATGCAATGCGTTGTTCACTGAAGCCCCATTCACTTATATGGGACCAAGGCAGCGTGATAAACGCAGAATATAACACATGCTTCGTTTTTCACGCAATGCAGAATTGATGTGTGAAAAAAAACAGTCATGTACACAGACCCATTGAAATTAATGGGTCAGGATTCAGTGCGGGTGCTATGCGTTCACGTCGCGCATTGCACCCACACAGAAAACTTGCTCAAGTGAAAGGGGCTTTAATATGGCGACCAGAAGAATTCCTGTTCAATTTGATTGGTAAATTTGCTCCATTGTTGGTAGTGCTGTAATGTACACCCGGATTTTTATACAACCCTTTTAACATTTGACATCCATCTTCAGTCCCTAATGAACGCATAGCACCTGCACTGAATCCTGACTGAATCCTTAAAGGGGTTGTCCGGGATCAGTCTTTTTAACTAACATTAGTATTCACCGTTAAATGTATCTGTAAGGTCCCCCTGAAGGTTCCCATTTTTTTTTTTTTCACTCCTCCGGGTCCCCGAAGCTGCACTCGGTAATGTTTACATTGCAGCGCTCCCTCTGTCATTTCCTGCCGCACTGCCTTATGGGTCCCGCAAGGCAGTGCGACTCTGTAGATTGACGTCTCGATCCCAACCATGGGAGGCGTGTCTACAGGACATGGGAGGCGTGCTTACCGAATTCATGCGGTGTACATGCAGATGAGAGGCATGCACTATGCTAAACAGCAGCGTTCCCTGCCTCCAAATCAACCTCCTTCAGCCCAGAATAACGCCCCTCTGTGCCCGGTGACGTAACAGAGGGGCGTTCTTTAGCAATGCCAGTTCCCTCCTACAAAACAGCCTCCTTGAGCACTCCAGAACGCCTCTCTGTGCCGGTGACGTCACCGGGCTCTCTGCTAATCGGAAGACGAGGCTTAGCACACCAGTAAGGAGTCCGGTACGTCACCAGCTGAACAAAAATAACACTTCCGGTCTGCAAATCCAGTCTGAGGAATGGGGGCATCAGAATAAAGAAATAAAGGTAGAACCCACATATATGTAGGCTGTTAGTGAAAAGCAGCCTATTTACTAATAATCACCGAACCCGGACAACCCCTGTAATTTCAATGGGTCTGTGTACATAAGCGTGTTTTTTTTTTTTTTGTTTTTTTTTTTTTGTTTTTTTTTTCACGCATCAGTTCTGCATTGTGTGAACAACGCAGCATGTTCTACTTTCTGAGTTTTCACGCAGCGCTGTTCCCATAGAAGTGAATGGGGCTTCAGTGAAAAACGCATTGCATCCGCAAGCAGGTGCGTTTTTCACTGATGGTTGCTAAGAGATGTTTGTAAATCTTCACTTTATCACGCTCGTGAAGAAAAGATCAAAACACATTGCACCTTAACGGAAAAAAACTGAATGCAGTCGCAAACAAAACTGACTGAACTTGCTTGCAAAATAGTGCGCGTTTTACTGAACACAGCCTGAATGTATCCGGAGCCAATCCATATTGTTTGTGTGAAAGAGGCCTTAACAGATCACCTGCATGTACCATGCGTATTCAGTTTAGCACTTTTGTAATCTAGATCCTCCGTAAGAATTACTCTTGCGCCTGTGCTGAATTAGCTGGTAATGTGCACATATTTTGTTCATGTCCCTCTTTCTTCAGGTAAGGAATGACTGGCTAGATCTCCGGGTGCCTGTATGGATTCGTGACCTGGACTTTATCCCAGAGTCTGATAAAGTAGTCACATGCACAAGTCATCATCAAGTGAGTAGAAGGTTTTGCTATTAATTTGAAAGTTGTTCACTGCTGGTTAGTACAGAATTATATAAAACCATCTAAAACAATTTTTTCCCTTTAGTGTTATTTCAAAATATATGTATTTTGGAACTGTTAGGTCACACATAACTTCACTCTATGACAGGTTAGAATTTATGATCCCTGCTCCCCACAAAGACGACCAGTTCTGGAGGTTCTGTTTGGTGAGGATCCATTGACAGCTTTAAGCATCACTCCAGATGGCAGGTAATTTATTTTTATTTTAAAGGGGTTTATGGGTATTCAACATTGATGACCTATCCTCAGGATAGGTTGTCAACACCTGATTGGTGGGGGTGCGACTCCCAGCGCTGATAGCAGCTGGTCTTGGTATTGCAGCTCAGTCCCATTTACTTGAATGGGACTGAGATCTGCCCAGGCCATGTGACCGATGAACGTGATGTCACTGGCCTAGGAATAGGCCCAGTGATCCTCTTGCTGATTGGACCCCCACAGATCAGGTGTTGATGGGCCAGGGAGTGTGTTTTTGTAATACACTTTATTAGGGAAATATGACAATTTTTATTAGAAAACTGTATGTAAAGTCTCGCCTTAGCAACATTCCCAGGGCTGCCAAGGAGAATCCATGTTCAAGTTCTACTGAACTCTGAAGAGGCTAGATAATATAATTCAGATGCTTCTCTGCCTCATTATTCCAGCGATGCCTCTCTAAATGTGCAATATTGCTTACTAAAAATGATATGCAATGTTTTCCTGTAGACAGTTAATTGATTGCTATCACTGGCAGCACCACTTCCCTTTACCTTCCCAGTGCCATCTGGTTTGTGCTGGGAAGGTAGTGATAGGAGCAGGGCTGCAGCGTTCAACATCGGCAGTTGGTATATAAGAACTTTGTAGACTTAAAGAGGCACAGCATTCATGAGGCACATTGAGCCTCAGGCAGCGCTGTGCTAGGCCTGAATGGGCGGCAATTTAGCCTTCAGCTTTGCACCCCTGCACAACTCTGCATGCATGTATGTCTTTGAAAATAATTGTACACACTGTTATCCCTACGTCCTATGACAGCACCAGGGGAGAGAGTATCCGCCTCCCAGGACAGGAAACCCACAAGTATAAATTAAAAGGAGCCTCTCCCTCATTCAGTGGTTTCCTGTTCTGGGAGGACAACCTGCATTAAGCTGCATGGGGAGTAGTTTCTCCCTGGGATTAAGGCTGGCTGGGCAGAGGTGTGCGCCAGGTGAGTTCCCCGCTACACACACCTTGAAGACGGAACACTGACACTGCGCAGCAGCTCCCAGCTTCACTTCATGGCGTTTGGTGTCTGACCTCTCCAGATGTCGGGCAAGTAAAGGGAGAAGGGTGCAGCGGTACTCGATGGAGGCGTATCAGATATGCGGTGGATGCCTTGCTTCAGCGGGTGCAATCCTGGCTTCGCCTCGTAGTGTTCAGTGTCCGGCCTCCCCAGCTGACAGGCAAGTAAGGGGGGAGGTGGAGCCTGGAGGAGCGTTTTTTTTTTTTTTTTTTTAACCGCAGGAACGGAACTGCTTGTGTATATAAAGAAGGGGGGCTAATGATGTGATCCTGACATCCCATGCTTCATTCAAGTATCTCTTCAGCCCAGTTCAAGCCTGCCTTAGGATCTTTTCAGGGTTTTTCCGGATCCAAGGCTGCAAGAGGTTTCCCAGCATGGAGAGCTCAGGGGAAAACCCAAGGGACCCAGTTACCCCTGCACCTATGGTATGGATGAGGGTATGGGTCTATTGTCAATGTAAATAGACTTTTTGGATTGTTATTTTATCCTGGCCTTATGTTTTTCTTTTAGGGAATGATCCCTCATTCAGATAAACCTAAAATGACGACTGTTAAAACGCACCATAAAGAATGTGGCCTCTGTAAAAACAAAACTAGATCCCACTTATACTGAACTGTTATGTAGAGCATACATCGAAAATACCATTGCTGACGAATGCTCGGTTATGGTTAGATGCATGACGGAATGATTAGGGAAAAGATCAATAGTACCTTACTATCTTAAAAAGTCATCATAGGCAGAGAAGTTCTAGAGAAAAGTCTGCATTAACCTTGTGAGATTCTGATTTGTTCAGTTCTGAAGAATTCCTAGAAAGTGGGGAAGCGGATACAGCTTCATCATCCTTGGATGACTAAGTTAGCGGTAGACCATTTTTTTCCCATTCAGGATGTAGATTAGCTTGTTAAAGTGGTTAGAGCAACCATGAATTTTAAAGATGCTAAAGAAGTCTGATCTATTCAGGACATTAGGTTTGAAGGGCTACACATTTAAAAAAAAAAGAGCTTTTTTTTTTATCCATAAAAATATCAAGGCCATGATTAGCAGGGAATGGAAAAATCAAGATAAACGCAGTTTCATCCATTCGTCAGTTAAGAGAAAATATCCCTTTGAAGAAGGGGATTGTTCTTTATGGGATAAAGCCCCTAAAATCGATGTCCCCATAGCCAAAGTATCTCGGAGATCCTCACTACCTTTTGATGATCTGAGTCAACTCAAGGAGCCAATGGATAGGAAGGCAGATAGTGTTTTTTTTTTTTAAGAACTTGGGAGTTCTTTGGGGTAGCATTTAAGCCCAATGTCGCTTCTACCTGTACAGCGAGAGCACACATTTTGTGGATTAAACAACTGGAGGCTCAGATAAGGGATGAAACCCCCAGAGATAAATTATTAGAATCCGTTCAGGCCATTTCTAAAGCAGCAGATTTATTGGCTGACGCATTAGCCGATTGCAGTTAGGCTATCTGCCAGGGCTTCATCTTTGGCTAATTCTGCTCGTCAAGCATTATGGCTAAAAAACTGGTCGGGTGATGTGGCCTCTAAAAGTCACCTTTGTAGGATCCCGTGTGAGGGTAAATACCTTTTTGGCTCAACTTTAGACGATATCTTAGAGAAAGCATGAGATAGAAAAAAGGGTTTCCTTCCTTTCCTCATTCCTTTCGTAGACAAATTTTTTTCATTTCAAAAAGGCATATGGGTTAAGGATAGCGAAATAAGCCCGGGGAAAAAGAACGATAAGTGGAAATTTTCCAGATCAAGGTTTTTTTTTTTTTTTTGCTTAGGAATTAGCCCTCAGATCCCGCCAGAAAAGATGATCCACAATGATGCCAGGGTTGGGAGGAAGATTAAAACATTTCCTCCCAGCCTGGTCAAAAATAACAGTGCCTGGATCCTTTGCTCGCTGGTAGAAGGTTTTAGGATAGATTTAAAGTGTTCCCCTCCAGGAATGTTCAGAATAACCCAAGTAGGACGCTGAGTTCAGTCCTCCTTAGAAAAAGAGGTTTTAAAGGGATTCTGTCACCAGAATTAACACACTGGCGATATTTATATGTGCCCATCAGTCTCCTTGCTGTGTTTAAAATGATCCCACGGTTACTGCTCCTGTGTGTTAGATTCTTATAAAAACCAATCTTTATGTAAATTACCTTGGCCAGGAACCAAAGGGGTTGTCCCACATCTGTTGGAGCCCAGCCGCGCCCATCGATCCGGAGCCCAGCACCGCCTACCACTTAATTTTTTCACTCCACTTGCCCTGACGTAATTTCTTCTCAGTGCCGTAGTCTCGCACAGGTGCAGTGGACACTGTAATCTGCGCCTGTGCGGACTGCTGGCACCGGCTTCGAGTCAACTGCGCATGCGCCGGCTCACTTTTCCGGTGCCAGCGTGGTGCGTAGGGAACCGGCGCATGCGCTGTTCACTCGTTGAAGATGGTGCCAGTAGTCCGCACGGGTGCAGAATACAGTGTCCACTGCGCCTGTGCAAGTCTATGGCACTGAGAAGAAATTACATCAGGGCAAGTGGAGTGAATAAATTAAGTGGTAGGCGGTGCTGGGCTCCAGATCGATGGGCGCGGTGATCTGCAGATTTGCGGCTCCAACAGATGTGGGACAACCCCTTGGGTTCCTGACCAAGGTAATTTGCCGTATTTTTTGCCCTATAAGATGCACTGGCCCATAAGACGCAGTTTTTTTAGGAGGAAAATAAGGAAAAAAAATATTAACCAAAAGGTGTGCTTTTGGTGGGTTTTGAACTAATGGTGGTCTGTGCATGACACTACTATGGGGGATCTGTGGGTGGCACTGCTATGGGGGGGGGGGGTGATCTGTGGGTGGCACTGCTATGGGGGGGGGGTGATCTGTGGGTGGCACTGCTATGGAGGGGGTGATCTGTGGGTGGCACTGCTATGGGGGGGGTGATATCTGTGGGTGGCACTGCTATGGGGGGGGTGATATCTGTGGGTGGCACTGCTATGGGGGGGGGGTGATATCTGTGGGTGGCACTGCTATGGGGGGGGGGGGTGATATCTGTGGGTGGCACTGCTATGGGGGGGGGGGTGATATCTGTGGGTGGCACTGCTATGGGGGGGGGGGGTGATATCTGTGGGTGGCACTGCTATGGGGGGGGGGGGTGATATCTGTGGGTGGCACTGCTATGGGGGGGGGGGGTGATATCTGTGGGTGGCACTGCTATGGGGGGGGGGGGTGATATCTGTGGGTGGCACTGCTATGGGGGGGGGGGTGATATCTGTGGGTGGCACTGCTATGGGGGGGGGTGATATCTGTGGGTGGCACTGCTATGGGGGGGGGTGATATCTGTGGGTGGCACTGCTATGGGGGGGGGTGATATCTGTGGGTGGCACTGCTATGGGGGGGGGGTGATATCTGTGGGTGGCACTGCTATGGGGGGGGGTGATATCTGTGGGTGGCACTGCTATGGGGGGGGTGATATCTGTGGGTGGCACTGCTATGGGGGGGGTGATATCTGTGGGTGGCACTGCTATGGGGGGGGGGGTGATATCTGTGGGTGGCACTGCTATGGGGGGGGGGGTGATATCTGTGGGTGGCACTGCTATGGGGGGGGGGTGATATCTGTGGGTGGCACTGCTATGGGGGGGGGGGTGATATCTGTGGGTGGCACTGCTATGGGGGGGGGGTGATATCTGTGGGTGGCACTGCTATGGGGGGGGGTGATATCTGTGGGTGGCACTGCTATGGGGGGGGGTGATATCTGTGGGTGGCACTGCTATGGGGGGGGGTGATATCTGTGGGTGGCACTGCTATGGGGGGGGGGGTGATATCTGTGGGTGGCACTGCTATGGGGGGGGGGGTGATATCTGTGGGTGGCACTGCTATGGGGGGGGGGTGATATCTGTGGGTGGCACTGCTATGGGGGGGGGGTGATATCTGTGGGTGGCACTGCTATGGGGGGGGGTGATATCTGTGGGTGGCACTGTCATGGGGGGGGGGGGTGTTCTGTGGGTGGCACTGTCACCAACAGACCCCCCCCCCCCCATAATAGTGGCATCCACAGATGCCCTAATATACCGCAGCTACGGTAAACCTGTGGGAGGGGCCGGTGCGGTCACTGTACTCCGGCCCCAGTGCTCACTCACTTCCTTATTGCCTAAACATTTTATAATAATAGCTTTCATTGAAGTTCCGATCCCCAGCCCCATCTGTACTGCTTACTAAATGTCCTGTAGCAGGCAGGGCGGGCGGTCGGCCTTTATGAATGAAGTAGGCGGCGCAGGCACGTGATGTCAGTGGGTTACGGCCACCCGCCATGCTCTGCCTGCTACAGGACATTTAGTAAGTAGTACAGATGGGGCTGGGGATCGGATCGGAACTTTAATGAAGGCTATTAAAAAATGTTTAGGCATTAAGGAAGTGAGTGAGCGGTGGGGCCGTGTACAGTGACCACACCGGCCCCGCCGCATTTGCATGACACCGGCAGTCTGCGATGCAAAATGGCAGCATTCGCCCCATGAGACGCAGGGGAATTTTTCCCCCACTTTTGGGGCGGAAAAAGTGTCTTATAGGGCGAAAAATACGGTACATTTCAATAAGATCGGTTTTTATAAGCATCTAACACACGCAGAACGGTAACAGTGGGATCATTTCAAACACAGCAAGGAGACTCATGGGCACATATAAATATTGCTATAGCGTTAATCCTAGTGACAGAATCCCTTTAAAGGGCTTCTGTCACCCCACTAAAGTGATTTTTTCTTTTTTTTTTCTTTGGGCTAGTGAAATTAGTTATATTGCGATATATGACAATATAATTGTGTTACTTACTTTGATCCAGCAGTTTCTGCAAAAACCGAAGTTTTATAATATGTAAATTCGGTCTCTACCAGCAAGTAGGGCGGCTACTTGCTGGTAGCTGCTGCAGAAATCCGCCCCCTCGTCGTGTTGATTGACAGGGCCAGCCGGGATCTCCTCCTCCGGCTGGCCCTGTCGGCATTTCAAAAATCGCGCGCCTGTGTTGATTCGGCGCAGGCGCTCTGAGATGGGGAGGCTCGTCTCCTCAGAACTCCCTCAGTGCGCCTGCGCCGATGACATCACCGAAATAGAAGAAGTCATCGGCGCAGGCGCACTGAGGGAGTGCTGAGGAGAAGAGCCTCCTCATCTCAGAGCGCCTGGGCCGAATCAACACAGGCGCGCGATTTTTGAAATGCCGACAGGGCTGGCCGGAGGAGGAGATCCCGGCTGGCCCTGTCAATCAACACGACGAGGGGGCGGATTTCTGCAGCAGCTACCAGCAAGTAGCCGCCCTACTTGCTGGTAGAGACTGAATTTACATATTATAAGACTTCGTTTTTTGCAGAAACTGCTGGATCAAAGTAAGTAACACAATTATATTGTCATATATCGCAATATAACTAATTTCACTAGCCCAAAAAAAAAAGATCACTTTAGTGGGGTGACAGAAGCCCTTTAAGTCTTATTCAGAAGGGATCGCTTATTCCATGTCCAGAAAGAGAAGAAGGCACGGGATACTATGCCACTCTTTTTGGGCAAAAAGCCAAATGGAGACTACCAAACAATTATAAACCTAAAGTCTCTAAACAAACATCTACAATACAGGTTCAAGATGGAGACAATAAAATCAGTAGTGGAGCTCCTCTACAAGGACTGCTTTATGGTGGTGTTGGACATCAGAGATGCCTATTGCCATCTTTCAATTTTTCTGGAACACCAGAAATGCCTCTGAGTGGTGCTGAGATTTCAGGGGAGATTGAGAAATTTTCAATTCCAGGTGTTACCCTTTGGGATTTCAATGGCACCGAGAATATTCACTAAACTGGTCTGAGATGGCAGCCCATATAAGGGAAACAGACATCCTATTTGTATTGTATCTAGACGACTTCCTGATTATAGCCCCAGCAGGTGACTCAGATCATGTCCACCTTCGGGTGGATCGCAAACTAGGAGAAGTCGAGGCTAGTTCCAGAAAGAAAGCATCAGTTCCTGGGAATAATGCTGAACTTGGTGATTCAGAGATCCTTTTTAACGCCAGAAAAAAAAACAGAAGGTAAGGTCAGTGGTTTACTCCCTGATAGACAACCCTCGAGTTTCTATAAGTAAAGGGATGTCAGTGTTGGGAATCCTGACCGCCTGTATCCCGTCTGTGCAATGGGCCCAGGTACATTGCAGAGCGCTGCAGTGGGAGATTTTAGGGGCTTGGTCAGGCAAGACAACCGACCTAGAGAAGATTTTAATTTCTGCTTAGACATGCGAGGCCCTAGATTGGTGGCTTTCTCTGGACAATCTAATCCAGGGCCAGCCCGCGGGGATGGGGGGCGCATGTGAGAGAGACTTTACTCCAGGGATTATGGGATTGCCCGATCTCAGACATTTCTTCAAATCTGAAAGAGCTCATGGCCGTCCTTCGGTACCTACAAGAAGTTCTTCCCCTGATCAAAGACTGACATGTGAAGATATTATCCGACAATGGTTCCGTTGTAGCATATCTGAACCATCTAGGCGGAACGCGGTCCGAGTCTCTGGGAACTCTGGCGGTTCATATTTTTTCTCTAGTAGAAGGGAGAGCCTTGTCCTTGTCAGCTCTTCACAGAAGCGGTGTGGACAATTGGAAGGTGGATTATTTGAGTAGTCGGGCTCTGGATTAGAGAGAATGGTCCCTCAATCATTAAATTTTTTCCAGGATAGTCAGACTCTGGGGATTACCACTAATAGATTCGTTTGCCACCAGAGCAAACAGGAAGGTGAAGTTTTTCTTCCCATCACCAGCAGACCTTCCGAACACAGTGGACGCTTTGCTTCAGCCTTGGAGCCAGGGTCTATTATTTGCGTTTCCTCCTCTTCAGATTATCCCCAGGGTTCTAGAGGACTAGGCAAAGATAATACTCTTTGGCCCCGGCGAGCATGGTTTTTCTGGCTAAGGATCATGTCTATAGCCGATCCCTGGGTCCCAATTGTTCATCCCCCAGTGAAGGGACTCCATTTGACGGCATAGCTTTTGAGCAGGGCTTGTTGTTAGTCAAGGGGTTATCAGTCTCTGTTGTTGCCACCATGTTTCTAAGTAGGAAACTGGTAACCACCAAAATTTATGCCAGAACTTGGGTGTTTTTTAAGTTCTTAGGTGTTTCTCCCTCTACTTCCTGTCATCTCCAGCTCACTAAGGTTCTGGATTTTCTCCAGGGAGGTGTAGAAAAGGGTTTGGCATTAAGCAAGGCGAGCTTCAGGCCCTCTCTATAAATCCTCCATATACTATCATTCAGGAAGATAGAATTTGTCTTAGACCTGATCCAGCTATTCTCACAAAAGTAGTATCGGACTTCCCCAGAGCCCAAAAATCTGAGAGAGGTGAAGTTTCACTGTCTGGATGTTGGGAAATGTGTTTTAGAATATATGGAGGCTACTAAAGACTGGAGAAAATAGTCTTCATTATTTGTTTTGTATTCTGGTCAGAACAAAGGGAAATCGGCTAGTAAGTATCTAGATGGATTAAACAGGCAATTTCTCTAGCTTATCTTTCTATGCAGAAACCTGTTCCTTCCGGATGGTCGGTGTATTCTACCAGAACAGTTTTTACCTTTTATAGGCAGAAAAAGCAGAAGCTTCAATACAGGACATATGCAAAGCAGCAACTTGGTCTTCTGCTTCTACATTCTACAGGCACTATAGATTAAATCTCTCTGCGGTGTCTGATCTTTCCTTTGGGCATAAGGTCCTTCAAGCTGTGGTTCCCCCCCTCCCCCCTAAATTTCACACTCCGGGATATCTCCTGGTGCGGTCATAGGACGTAGGGATAAATGATAATTACTTACCGGTAATTTAGTTTTCCGAAGTCCATGACGGCACCCTTCTATTCCCCCCCCCACCCTTCTTTTTTACCTTCCTTGCTTGTTCCTAAAGTATTGGTGATGGATTGAGTTTCTATTTTCTTAAGGTGTGCATAAAAAAATAAAATTTACGCTAAAGATGGGATTGGCCCAAGCTGAGTGAATGGATCAAAAGTGGTCTCTGATCTCTGGAAACTTTTTTGAATGAGGGAGAGGCTCTTTTTAATTTGTACCTGTGGGTTTCCTGTCCTGGGAGGCGGATCCCCTCTCCCCTCGTGCTGTCATGGACTTGGGAAAATGAAATTACCGGTAGGTAATTATCATTTTTTTCGCTGTGATTTGCTGTAAAAACTGGATTAAAACCGTGATATACATAGTAACATAGTCTATAAGGACAAAAAAATACATGTGTCCATCCAGTTCAGCCTGTTATCCTGCCAGTTGATCCAGAGGAAGGCAAAAAAAAATGAGATGTAAGCTAATTTTCCTTACTTTATGGGGAACAATTCCTTCCCGACTCCAGCAATCAGAATAACTCCCTGGATCAACGACCCCTCTCTAGTAGCTATAGCCTGTAATTACACTCCAGAAATTCATCCAAGCCCCTCTTGAATTTTATTGTACTCATCACCACCTCAGGCAGAGAGAGTTCCATAGTCTCACTGCTCTTACCATAAAGAATCCTTTTCTATGTTTGCATACAAACCTTCTTCTTCAGATTTCTGTACTGACCCCTGATATACTTATACATAGTAATCAGATCTTCCCTAAGTTGTCTTTTTTTCTAAAGTGAATGACCCTAATGTTGATAATCTTTCTGGGTACTGTAGTTGCCCCATTCCAATTATTACTTTAGTTGATCTCTGAACCCCCTCCAGCTCTGCCATGTCTGCCTTGTTCACAGGAGACCACAACTGTACACAGTACTCCATGTGTGGTCTGACTAATGATTTATAAAGTGGTAGGATTATGTTCTCATCATGGGTATCATGGGTATCTATACCCCTTTTGATGCTAACCATTATCTTATTGGCCTTGGCAGCAGCTGCCTGACACTGGTTTTTACTGCTTAGTTTGCTGTTTATTAAAATTTCTAGCTCCTTTCCCATGTCATTGTTACCCAGTGTTTTACCATTTAGGCCCCATGCACACGGCCGTGTTTCACAGCCGTGTGCGGGCCGTGGAACCGCGGCCTGGATCCCTCCTGAGAGCAGGAGCGCACGGCGTCACTGGTTGCTATGACGCCGTGCGCTCCCTGCTGCCGGCACAGTACAGTAATACACTGGTATAGATCATACCAGTGTATTACTGTATTGCGGCGGCAGCAGGGAGCGCACGGCGTCATAGCAACCAGTGACGCCGTGCGCTCCTGCTCTCAGGAGGGATCCAGGCCGCGGTTCCACGGCCCGCACACGGCTGTGAAACACGGCCGTGTGCATGGGGCCTTAGTATGTACGGGTGACTTGCATTATTCCTTTTGTCAGTGTTAAACCTCATCTGCCACTTCTCTGCCCAAGCCTCCAATCTATCCAGATCCCTCTGTAGTAGTATACTGTCCTCTTCAGTGTTAAAGGGAACCTGTCACCTCTACTATGCTACCCTCACTGAGCGTTTCTAAAGGTTCATTGTGTTACCCTAAACATATAAATTACACACTTTTAATTTAATTTGCAGACGAATTCCATAAGTATTATGTGTTTTTGTACTTCCCGCCTTATATGCAAATTAACATAAGTCATATCTTGTATGACCAGAGAAGAGTCATATTTTCAAACTCTCATACATCAGACAAGATGTGCACTGGGCTGCGCTGTCAATTATGGAACACATACTAATGGGGATTACACAATAAAAGCGAAAAATACTATATAATGCAGTAATAAGAAACTGATTTACTGCAGTCCCCCACTGAAGTCCCTGAATCTGAAGTCTATTAATCTAAATTCTCAATAATTTCTACACGTGTGCAGGAATGGTAAGGGACCTTTTGGAGGTTATGTGCAGGTCACATGATCGATCATCTGAAAGGTCCTTGATCACCTAAAAGACTTCACAGACTGATGTATTTTTATTTGTGTATGTATACTGCACGTCACCATCCCTCTTGTCCTGTACACTAGCTGTAATTTCCACTATCTGCTCTTCTGTAAATATGGTGTAATTACTAGGTGTAATTTTCAGTGTATATGAACACTGCACAGTACTCTTGTTCTGTATACTTGGTGTAGTTCTCAGTGTCGTCTCTTGTTCTTTATATATACACTGCACAGTGCCACTTCTCCTGTTCTGTATACTTGGTGTAATTCTCAGTTACTACTCTTATTTTGTATATTTGAACACGGCACAGTACTACTCCTGTCCTGTATACTGGGTGTAATCCTCAGTATCTGCTCTTATTCTGTATATGTAGACAATGCACAGTATCACTTCTCAGTATCACTTCTCTAGTGGGTGTAATTCTCAGTATTTGACACTGCTCAGTACCATTACTTTTGTCCTGTATACTTAGTGTAATTCTCAGTTTCTGCTCTTATTCTGTATATTGGGATACTGCAAAGTACTACTTCTTATTCTGTGTACTGGGTGTAATCATCAGTATCTTAAAGGGGTTATCAAATCCTAAAAAAAGCCGCCCCCATATGCCAGGCCTCCACGCTGAATATACTTACCTGGGTCCCCTGTCCCCGCACCACCGCTGCTTCTTCCCATGCACAGATAAAAACATCCAGTGTTTGGGGGGGGGGGGGGTGATGAGTCAAAGGCAGACGGGGAGAAGCAGCAGCGGTGCGGGAACCAGGATCGCCACAGGGAGTGGGGACCAGGCTAAGTATATTTAGGAGATTGGATAACCCCTTTAATCTCTATATGTGGACTTTGTCTTGTAAATGTCGATAACATTTTTGTAACTACTGAAAACCCTCTGGATCTTTACTGAATGCGGGACCCCCGACAATCGGCTGTTTGAGAAGGCATCAAGTCTAAAAGTAGCGCTGTGGCCTTCTCACAGCTTTCCCTAGCCGATGTGACGTCACATTCATTGGTCACATGGCCTTGGCACAACTCAGTCCCATTGAAGTAAATGGGGCTGTGTGTAATACCAAGCACAGCTCCAATGTCTTCTCAAACAGCTGATCAGCGGGGGTCGTAGGTGTTGGACCCCCACCAGTCAGATACTAATGAACTATCCTGAGGATAGGTCGTCGGTATCAAAATTCGGGAAAAAAACATTTAAACAGTTGCAGAGATCTGCTTTGGATCAGGTTTGGCCTTTACATTCAGCAATAGTTCTTGAACTCGATGTGGGGAGTATTATGTATGAGTATCAGGAAAGAAGTAAAATTCATTCTAGATCTTTGTCATAGCATAATACACTACTTACAGCCTAGCAAGTACAGCATTACTTGTATCAGATCGTTTTGCCACACACACAGATTTTAAATTCTGTTAACTTAAATGAGGGTGAAATAAAAATGAATTGAAGAAAAATGTCTCTTTTGGGATTTGAACATGACACCCTTTACATAGAAGGCAGAACACCTCCAGCTCAGCACTACCTCTCTGTGTGCACCCAACCCATCAAAGACCTTGGGAATAGCTGCTGCTGCTAGGAGGCGGACACTAAGCAAAACGTGTTAACTCCTCCTATCAGCTATACCCCTCCTGCAGGCACTTAGCTAATAGGTTTTAGTGTCATAGAAGGCTCTGCAGGTCTTGCTTTATAGACTAACATGAGCCAAGGGTGGAATTATCCCCTGGTTACCCACCTGGCAGCAAAGTGGGATGCTCTCTACCCTCTCCAGTAGCCAGGACAGAACAAAAGGTGGCGTGGAGGACCACCAAATCCTCTGCTGCCCAGCCTTGGGCCTTCTCTACTTTTGGCACTGATCCTCCCCAACCAAAGGGAGTGACTTGGGAGATGGACTGACCCTGCTGGAGCCAAGGCTAGACATACCCTCATCATTCAGGGAGTGGAATGTCAGGTAAGTATACGAGCACACTTCAAGCTGCCTTCTGCAGCTAGCTCAGAAGGCACTGAACTCAGCTAGCCCTGGGACGAGACCAGAAAGGAGGTGCTGTGTTTTAACTTTCCAGAGGTTCCCAGGCCTCCCATCACACGTGCCCTCCAATTTCACCATCTTGCATCTGCATTCCCCAACGCTGACCGCAGCCTGTGGCTCCGGTCGGCACACCGAATGCTTCCACAGAACCCCTTACTTCCGGTTGACCTGTAACGTTACTACAGGCCCCGGCTTAGTTCCCTGCTAGGCTGAGATGATCTCTCTAGCGTTTTGGCGCCTTATAGGCTTGTCTCCCACTTGAAAACTCCATCACTGCGACCCGTTCTGACCGCAAGGCCCCGCCCTGCACTAAGTCCTGGCTGTGTCTCCCGGGCTTGAAATTCTCGTGCCGATACTCTCCCCTCCTCCAGGAGCCCGCTAACTTTCACCCCCACACCTCAGACTATCTAGTCCCCTTATATGCAGCTTAACCTCCCCTATGTTTAACCCTTCCACTTAACTTAAGGAGGCAGGGACCTAGAGTTTAAATAAAAGATTAACTCTTGGAGCCATCATGTTCCTGACAAACTCCCTGCTGCCAACCTTCTCTGTCGTGAGTGCCAGGTACTGCCAGCAAGAAACATACTGGCAGAGCTCTACCCTCTCTCCTTTCTCATAAAGTGCGTTTGAGCATAGGTGGAGTATTTGGAGGGAGCAATTGCACTACCTGGTGCTGAATGCGGTATCTATTATACCTTCACCCCCATCAACAGGCCCCCTTCTGCACTGGATACTGTACATCCTGTAGCATTACCGTCCTTCAGGCAGAGTAATTGCACTACTATTGGATTTCGTATGTCCTGTCACATCACCTATGGAAGGGGGTAGAGCAATTGCCCTACCACTGGTTACCGTACATCCTGTCTTACCCTCCTTCCACATGTGGAGTACTTGCACTTCCACTGGATACGGTACATCCTATTACATTATCCCCCTTCCACAGGCGGAGTAACTGCACTTCCACTGTATACCGTACTTCCTGTCGCATTACCCATTTTCACAGTTGGCGTATTTGCACTACCACTGGACACAGTACATCCTATTACAGTACCCCTTCCACAGGTGCAGTAATGCTACCTTGGGTTTCCATATATCCAGTCACATTACCCACCTTCTGCTGGTGGAGCGATTGCCCTACCATTGGTGGCTTTCCATCCTGACACCTTATCCCCCTTCCACATGTGGAGTATTTGCACTACTACTGGGTACTCTACATCCGGTTGCATTACCCCTCCCCCTCTTTCCAACTATGGGATTACTAGTACTACCACTGGATATGGTATATTCTATGGTACCTTCTCTGCGTGGATTAATTGCACTAAGGCTACTTTCACACCTGGCGTTTCTGGGTCCGCTTGTGAGATCCGTTTCAGGGCTCTCACAAGTGGCCCAAAATGATCAGTTCAGCCCCAATGCATTCTGAATGGATAAGGATCCTTTCAGAATGCATCGGTTTGGCTGCGTTTGGTCTCCGTTCCGCTTCTGGAGCCAAACTGATCCGTCCTGACTTACAATGTAAGTCAATGGGGACAGATCAGTTTTCACTGACACAATATGGTGCAATTGAAAACTGATCCGTCCCCCATTAACTTTCAATGTAAGTCATGATCCGTTTTGACTTAGACTTTTTTTTTTTTTAAGAATAATGCAAACTGTTCTGTTCTGAACGTATACAAGCGTTTGCATTATCTGTGCGGAACAGTCTGTGTAGATACAAGACGGATCCGCACCGAACACAGCTCTGTAAAAGTAGCCTAACGTTGTCTGCTGTGACTTCTCCCTCACTACTACTTTGTTGCTTCACTCCCCTTTCCACGGGTGGACTACTTGCAAGGGATGTTGTCTACTATTGCTTTTACCCCTTAACAGGTGGCATATGGACACTACCACCAGATACTGTGACTACTATCGTACTGTCCCCTTTGTCAGATTGTCCCTTTGTGTTTTGGTGTTGAGCACCTCTGCCTTCCCAGGGCGTGACCCCACAACATAATTTTCCTTGTGCCTTGAGTCCTTGTGAGGCAAACACTATGTTGGTCATGGTCATTGTCACCTTCCTAAGGTGGAGCAGCTGTCCTCATTTTTAAGTAGAATATTGATTTTGTGCTGTCTCTAGATATACAGTGGCTACTAGAAACATAGAATGTTTCGGCAGATAAGAACCATTTGGCCCATCTAGTCTGCCCAATATACTAAATACTATGGATAGCCCCTGGCCCTATCTTATATGAAGGATGGCCTTATGCCTATCCCATGCATGCTTAAACTTCTCCACTGTATTTGCAGCTACCACTTCTGCAGGAAGGCTATTCCATGCATCCACTACTCTCTCAGTAAAGTAATACTTCCTGATATTACTTTTAAACCTTTGCCCCTCTAATTTAAAACTATGTCCTCTTGTAGCAGTTTTTCTTCTTTTAAATATTCTATACTAGTGCTCTGTAGAGCGGCATGAGCACCTCCCTCTTTCTGCTGGTAATTCCTCTTGCTATACACCCAAGCATTCTGCTAGCATTTCCTGCTGCTCTGTGACATTGTCTGCCTACCTTTAAGTCTTCTGAAATAATGACCCCTAAATTCCTTTCCTCAGATACTGAGGTTAGGACTGTATCACTGATTTTATATTCTGCTCTTGGGTTTTTACGCCCGAGGTGCATTATCTAGCACTTATCAACATTAAATTTTAGTTGCCAGATTTTTGACTATTCCGCTAGTTTTCCTAAATCCTTTTCCATTTGGTGTATTCCTCCAGGAACATCAACCCTGTTACAAATCTTTGTATCATCAGCAAAAAGACACACCTTACCATTGAGGCCTTCTGCAATTTCGCTGATAAAGATATTAAACAATATGGGTCCCAGAATAGATCCCTGAGGTACCCCACTGGTAACAAGACCATGAATATACTCCATTGACTACAACCCTCTGTTGCCTGTCCCTCAGCCACTGCCTAATCCATTCAACAATATGGGAGTCCAAGCCCAATGACTGCACTTTATTGATAAGCCTTCTATGTGGGACAGTATCAAAAGCCTTACTAAAGTCTAGATAAGCGATGTATACAGCACCTCCTCCATCTATTATTTTAGTCACCCAGTCAAAAAAAATCAATAAGATTAGTTTGACATGATCTCCCTGAAGTAAACCCATGCTGTTTTTCATCTTTCAATCCATGGGATTTTAGATGGTCCACAATCCTCTCCTTAAGTATGGTTTCCATTCATTTCCTCACTATTGATGTCAGGCTTACTGGCCTATAGTTGCCTGATTCCTCCCTACTACCTTTCCTGTGAATGGGCACAACATTTGCTCATTTCCAATCTTCTGGGACGACTCCTGTTGCCAGTGATTGGTTAAATAAATCTGTTAATGGTTTTGCTAGTTCACCGCTGAGCTCTTTTTTAATAGCTTTGGGTGTATCCCATCAGGCCCCTGAGACTTATTTGTATTAATTTTAGACAATTGACTTAGAACCTCTTCCTCTGTAAAGACAAATGCCTCAAAAGATTCATTAGTCTTCTTTCCTAACTGAGGTCCTTCTCCTTCGTTTTCCTTTGTAAAAACTGAACAGAAGTATTTATTGAGGCAGTCAGCTAGTTCTTTATCTTCTTCCATGTACCTTCCTTCTTTAGTTTTTAATTTGGTAATTCCTTGTTTTAGTTTCCTTTTTTCATTTATGTAACTGAAGTATCTGACTACTGTATGACTTCCCTCTCAGGTGCAGTATTTGCGCTAGCTCTAGATACCGTGATTGCCATGGTATCTCGGCTACTACTTTGTATTTATGCTGGCTCTCGAAATGGGTGCTGAGAAGTTGAAAATACTTCTGATGGCCCTGATCAACCGCAATATTTCCCTCACCAGTACATATATTTGCAATAACTTGGGATGCTGTAGCGGATGAGGCGGCTTTCTTCCGGTATGCACTGGTACTGATTTCTTTAGCTTACATAACCTACTCGTTTCTGTGTCTACTGCCTTGTCTATCCCACTGTTCCCTGGGCCATGCTGTGACTGCATCGACATTAGTCCTTATTAGGAGATTGGGTAATTGCATATGTAGTTCTCACATGTGAGTCATCTGCCTTGCACCCTGCACCACTGCCTTATAAAGTGAAGAATACATTAAATTTGAAATTCCCTATTCATTTCTGTGGGATGAAGCCTTTTAACATCCATGTTTTTTTTTTTTTTTGTGTACAGGTCTGTAGTGGTTGGAAGCTCTCGCGGTAACATGGGTGTGATTGATCTAAGGAAAGGTAAGTGCTAACTTTAGTGTAACCTGCTGAATCCTGTATGTTTTATTTTTACATATTACAATATCTTTTGTTTCCAGGTCGTCTTTTGTGTGCCCTTAAGGGTAATGCAGGTTCCTTGCGCTCCATTCAGTGTCACAAATCTTTGCCTGTTGTGGCATCCTGTGGCTTAGACAGATTCATGAGACTTCATAGCTTAAATGACAAGAAACTTTTGCATAAGGTGTGTATTATTTTTCTTAAATCCAAACTAAACTATATATAATATAAAGTATGATGTTTTACAATACAAAACAGTATGATAATCTTCAGTAAAAATAGGTATGCAGACCTTTCAAATGTATGTTCAGTAAAACTGATAGCCTGTTAAAGAAGCACTCCAATAATTGCCAGTCTGTTATTTCAGATAAATGGTCAAAATAATCTGTGCTGTGTGTACATAAGGCATAACATGCTTTATGTTGGATGATAAAGTTGATGCCTGACGAGAGCTAACTTTATATGAACTATTGATTTTGCTTAGAGACAAAATGTTATGCCAGAATTGTGGTGCAATTTAGGGTAAAATGTCACTTGAGGCCACACCCATTTTTGTGAGCCTTGTGGGTAAGGAGCAAATAACTTTAAACCTAGATGTGCTAAATTATACTACATTTTGACATAGTTTATGCCAAAATCTAGGTGTGCCTTAACATTAGTAAATGTGGGCCACTCACTGACAGTTATGATTTCTTCTTTTTTTTTTTTTTTTTTTTTCTTCTTTTTATTTGGCAGTACCCTTCTGCACACTCCAGCAAATTCTCAGCTCTCCCTGAGCTAGTGGGTGGAGATTTGCTGCTTCCATGTTCCTTATATACTGCACCTGGAGAAAACAGGCGATAATGCACCTTAAAGTGGTTGTCTGTGTTGTGTGTTTTCTATATACACACACATATATACAGTATAACCTATCCTCAGGATAGGCAATCGATTTCAGATCAGCGGTGGTCAGAATCCCATCACCAATTCATTGTTTATTGCTTTCTATTTAGGTGAATGGGACGGCCTAGTTGTAATTACATCTGCTCACGGCTGCAGTTGTAATGACGAGTAGGTAAACAGTGAAGAGAAGGCAGCGCTTGTACATGCTCTGCTTTCTCTTCAAACAGCTGATCAGCTGAGGTGTCAGGAGTCCGACCCACGCCAATCTGATATTGATGACATATCCTGAGGATAACTCATTAAAGGGAACCTTTTACCTGGATTTTGGGAATAGAGCTGAGGACATGGGCTGCTAGATCGCTGCTAGCACATCCGCAATATCCATTCCCCATAGCTGTGCTTTTATTGTGTAAAAAAAATGATTTCTCAGGTTAATTTGCATATCAATGAAGAGTCCAGCGTGAAGGATCCTAATCTCCTCCTTGCTCCCAGACGTCACAAAGCTAGAGCGCTGTAATCTCGCGATGCACAGAGAGCTATGGGGACTGGGTATTGCGGATGTGCTAGCAGTGATCTAGCAGCCCATGTCCTCAGCTCTATTCCCAAAATCCAGGTGACGGGTTCCCTTTAATATACAAAAAGCGGACAATACCATTTACTCAGAAGCAGGAACAGTTCCATACAGGACATTATTGAGAAGTACTGAACAGTATTTGAAAAGCACTTGGGGAGAGATTTTACAATAACACGTTTAGCTGCTGCAGCCTCTTCCGATCTCCTCCTTCCCCTGTCACTCTCCATGGAGTTCTATGAGTGGCATGTAACTTAATCCTTCAGTGACATGACAGTCTGTCTTAGGGCTCATGCACACGAGTGTGTGGCCCGTGCCCGTGCTGCATCCTGCAAATAGCTGTCCGCAATGCACAGGCACCATCTGCGTCCATGCCATTTGCAGATGTGGACCCATTGACTTCAATTGGCCAGCGATACACAAGAAACAGACCGTGCTGCTGTACATGCCAGTGCTGTGTCCCTGCTTGTTTTTTTTCCCCCCACTTATACTTTCACCAGACAGGAGCCCCAATTATTATGTGGAAAAAAAGAAAAAGTACCCCCTGGTAGAGAGTCAAGTGTCTCTGCAGCTAATCATTGTAGAGACTATTATCCCCTTTAAGTCTGAACTGATGAGGCCATAATTGAAATTGCTGGAGGGGTCATACAACCCCTTTCTTAAGAGGCGAGAGTAAAACTATGATTGGTGTGTTTACAACAAATGAGAAATATCTTACGGCATGATTAGGACTCATCCTTATAACCTGTTAGGGCATATTGACAGGGTGGACTTTGTGAGACAACTCCTTACTATATTGCCTTCTCTTGAAGCAATTGTTCTAGATTGAGGTTTACAGTCTAAGACTACTTTCACACTGGCGTTTTGGTTTCTGTTTGTGAGATCCGTTCAGGGATCTCACAAGCGGTCCAAAACGGATCAGTTTTGCCCTTAATGCATTCTGAATGGATAAGGATCCGTTCAGAATGCATCAGTTTGGCTCCGTTCCGCCTCCATTCCGCTTTGAGGCCGACACCAAAACGCTGCTTGGGTATCCCAGCGTTGGTAACAATCTTCTCTATAAAAATGCCCCATGACCCAACCCCCAAGATTAACACGGTCCAGAAATAAACGGTGCAAAAAAAATTATTTTTTGGTCACCTTACATAACAAAAAGTGTAATAGCAAGCGATCAAAAAGTCATAGCCCCCAAAATAGTGCCAATAAAACTAGCCCCACAAAAGATAATCGGTTTTAAAAAAAAAATGACTTGGAGATACAAATAGACTTATTAGGTATTGCCTGTCCCTAAGGGCCGCTTCACACGAGCGGATGCCGTGCGTGGCATCCGCTCCGTGAAAGAGTGCCAAGACCCGCTGCAGACTGCAGAGGCACGCAGCAGTAACATGACTGTTAATGCTCCGTGCCTCTCTGTGATCTCTTTACTACGAAATCACAGTTGTCACTGTGATTTCGTAGTAAAGAGATCACAGAGAGGCACGGAGCATTAACAGTCATGTTACTGCTCCGTGCCTCTGCAGTCTGCAGCGGGTCTTGGCACTCTTTCACGGAGCGGATGCCACGCACGGCATCCGCTCGTGTGAAGCGGCCCTAAGAATCTCCTCTATAAAAATACCCCATGGCCTAACCCCCCAGATTAAGGCTACTTTCACACCTGCGTTCAGGTGTCCGCTCGTGAGCTCCGTTTGAAGGGGCTCACAAGCGGCCCTGAACGCAGCCGTCTGGCCCTAATGCATTCTCAGTGGAGGCGGATCCGCTCAGAATGCATCCGTCTGCCAGCGCTCAGCCTCCGCTCCGCTCAGTGAGTGTGGGTGTCCGCCTGGCCGTGCGGAGGTGAGCGGATCCGTCCAGACTTATAATGGAAGTCAATGGGGACGGATCCCCTTTAAGATTACACCATATGGCTCAATCTTCAAGCGGATCCGCCCCCCATTGACTTTCAATGTAAAGTCTGAACGGATCCGCTCAGGCTACTTTCACACTTAGAAATTTTTCTAAGTTATAATGCAGACGGATCCGTTCTGAACGGATGCAAACGTCTGCATTATAGGAGCGGATCCGTCAGATGAAACATCAGACGGACCCACTCCGAACGCTAGTGTGAAAGTAGCCTTACACGGTCAAAAAAAAGGTTCCAAAATCTGCTCTTTTTGGCACTTTTCCATTTCAATCCGTTTTTTCCGATAACAAAGCAAGGGTTAACAACCAAACAAAAGTTAATATTTATTACCCTGATACTGCAGTTTACAGAAACGCCACATTTGTGGTTGTAAACTGCTGTATCAGTAAAAGGGAGGCCGCAAAAGGAAAGGACCGACATGGTTTCTGTTTTTGGTATTTTTTTATGCTAAAAATTTTTACTTTTTGGACCTAATTTTAGCAGTGTCGGGAAGTACAATATGTGACGAAAAAACAATCTCAGAACGGTCTGGGTAGGTAAAAACGTTTTAAAGTGATCAGCACAAAAATGGCCTGGTCCTTAAGGTGAAATAAGGCTGTGTCCCTAAGGGGTTAAAAACAAAAGGACTTTTTTTTTTTTTTTCTTCTCTTGCAGTGCTTACACAACTTATTCCTCTTCCAAACTCCGTGGGTTCATTATTCTCAGGTGTTTGGTTCTGCCTACATCTGCTCGTTGCCTTTGATAAAATGCAACAAAGTTTAATGGTCCTAATAAATTTTAAATATTGCCCACAGCATGCATTGGACTGAACAAGTTATAAGAAGGTACAGGAATAATCGTGGATGATGGGTACATGTCACTGAGGTTCCTGGCCCCTGAGTAAGAGCCGTTTTTTGTGTGTCAGCAGCAGTTGCTGTTTGACACCTTAATACTTAGTATGGCTCCGTGACGGCTCTTACTGGGAGTAGTCAAAGTTCTGGGTGGGTCTTGCCAGGCATAAAAACCACCCAGCACTGCCAGGTGAGGAGGATTACCTCCGTCTGACAGTGGAGCTCAGGTTGTCTGTGTGCTGTGATCTAAGGGCTGTGTTGGGATCCACGGCTTGAGCCGAGCAGGAGGGCTCAGACCCTAACACCGCCTAACGCCTCCTTGTGGACTTGACAAGGCAGAACTTCCAACAGGGTGTGAAGGACAATAGAGGGGTGTGGGGGTATTGGTGGTCCTCTGTTTTCGATACCTCCTGGCGCAATATTGCGACCTCAAGTGGTTGGAGACAATTTTATTTGCATATACGTGACAACGTGTGTTGCAGTAGAATAACGCTCTTTTTTTTCAATTCTAAAAAGTAATAATAAGATTGATGCTGGTAAGGACGGTATTATGTAAAAGGAACAAAGACATATGATAATAGTAATGATGGGGATAATGAAAATGTATAGTTTGTGGATTGGAGGTAAAATAATGTGACTAAAATATGTCATGGATGTGCTCACTAGAGATAGTAATTGATATATGTATATATTAAAATGATAGCAGATTGTAGTAGCAGTTTATCACGAACGGTAAAGAACAATAAAAATTGCTGATAAATGACTCACCCAATTTCATAGACAGGGTGATAAATCACGTAACATAGAAATATAAATGAATAAATTTACATATACGTATAAATATAGAAAATAAATTTAGAATAATACATCTGCAATAACCACCCCTGGACCAATAAGATAATGTACAAATGGTACATCGATCTATTGTTCATTTGGACTGGAAATGAGAAAGAAGCAATGGAGTTCACCTCATACCTCAACAATATGTACAATCTCACATTACGGCCAATCACTCCGCCACAGCCATTGAATACCTTGATTTAATTCTATTCTCCGAAGACAAAATGGTCAAATCAAAACCTTTTTTTAAAAAGTTGACGGCAACAGCTACCTATATTACCAAAGTTCCCATCACAAGAAATGGAACAACAATTTACAGTTTAAATTGAAAAAAAAAAAAATAAATGGAAAAAGGGATCCGCTCACCTCTGATCTCTCAGGATAGGTACTCCAAACCAAAAATTGACACCCCTCAAAGTTGGATGAGTTTGTCGATGTATGGAATGGGCACTCATATATGGAAATATAGGACACTATTTATTCATAAAACATATAATACAGTAAAATTGCAATATTATAAAACAATCTGTCAAAACATAATATGCTTATTCTCACTATTTGAGAAAATATATATTTTCGTTAAAAAAAACAAAACTGGGCTGGGGCTGGTAGTTCCAAATTCTCTCTGATATTTTCCAATGTGGGCCCGATAGGTCCTGGGTATTGGATGTATACTATTAAATTTGGAGAGAAAATGGCGTAGACAGCCTCCGCTTACTTGGGTAGTAATCCTCCTAAAAACTTCATGAAATAATGACATACACCAATCCTATAAAAAATCGCACCAATTATAAAATGACATAGATCAATCCTATATTGTATATAATAATTGCACTGTTATGCTGATGAATCACTGAGCATTAGTGGAGTCCTATGTCAGTGAAAATTGTGTCCAGGGATAAGTGTTCAGAGAGCGCTCCACATATTTGATACTTTTTACGCACTCGATACCTTTTGTGAACAGTATCTAGTTCCCATTGTGCCAGCTGTATACTGTTTTTTAATTTGTTGTAATTCAATTGCTGAAGAGAAAAGTCCTTAATGAATGACTATTACAGTTTGTTCACTTCACCTTCTCGTATCTTGATACAATGCCCCATAGTATTTTACCCACAAGTGTGGGCTTACCTCCGCCTGTGCTGTTGGTCTAATGGGACTTGCTGGTAAGTCTTTCCTCTGTTCTATGAGCCGGCGTCCCGGCTGCGGAGTTACTCGAGTCACACGTGTCTCTCACAGCTGATCCTAAGGTCTTAGTCCAATGTGAGGATCACGGACTTCAGTTCCCAGGCGCTGGTAGATGACGTGTTGAGGTCTTTTGTTACAGGGTGAAGAGATTCCTTTTTCTTCCTTATAGTGCTCTAAATTCCATAGAAAAGCTGGGGAAGGGGAAAGAGTCTCCCTGAAACGCGTTTGGCGTGAATTTTGGATGAACACCCCGCTTTTCTATGGAAGCTTGAAGAAGGCTCACGTTTAGAGCCGAAACGTTGCACCAGTTGGGTGAATAAAAGGTTCACTTTTATCCATTGGAGTGCCGCTCTTTTTTCTGGATCCGTTTATTGGGGTAAGGAGCCTATTCCCCTTGGGACGTGCACCCAAACTTTGTTTTTTGAGCCAGTGCCGCCATTTTCCTTCAACTAGATAGATAGATATATCTATCTAACACACACTGTCTCCACCATCTGATTACACACTCACACCATCAAATTAATATATTTTAATCTATCATCTATTCAATTCATCATGTGCAATATCGGTCATCATTCCTCCCCCTTACCATGCTCTCCCATATGCTGCTACATGCTCTAACATGCTCTCCTATATGCTCTTTTACGCTCCTCTTTTGTTTCCAGATGCTACATGCTCTCCTTCCCAAAGTCCTCAGCCATACCAAGCTCCCCCGTTTGCTCTTACATGTTCCTCTTATCCACCTCTAGATGCTCTCCATAACCAACCACTGCCCACACCTATCATTCCCTTCTATTCTTAATACAACCTGTACATCCCGCCAACCTCACTCCTAATACCCAAACAAATACTAATGTAATCGCCTATATACTAATATCATCCATCACTCAGTTATACAATTAATAATGTGCAAAACTAACTAGTGCCAATACAATATAAATCAGTCCTAATATCAGCAATCTGACATATCCTCAGGAAAGCACAGAATTCACCCTGTTCATCACTTCCGCGCTCGCCGGCTCTCACTTTGCACACAGCCCCATCCCCCGAACTCTGTCGCCTCCTCCTGCATATAGGGCACCTTTTTTCCTTACTCCGGCTGTAAGACGCACTGTGTGCATGTGGATTTACAGTCTCAGGTAAGCACATGGACGACCTCTATCCCACCCGATCTCCAAATATTAACACCATACAGTAGCATAGTTTACATCCTCTCACATGCGCCCCCCTTATATTTAGCACATTGCCAGCATCCACAACCATGGTCACTTTTAACCATGTAACTGCCAATCCTGACAATTATCACTGCTCCTCCATATACAATTCTTGGTTCGTTTGCAAGCATTTGTGCACATACTCGCGTGTGTTTTTGAACATATGAGTGTGCACCTCTGTAAATGTATGTGTGCGCATGCATGTGCACACACACAACTATATACATGTATATGTTCATGCCCATGGACATTCTCGTGCACACATGTAGTTCTTGATTTTCATTTTATTTTTTTCATCAATAGATTTTTATTGGTTTTAAAGGGAAGCAGAGACTAAATACAACTGGTATTGTACAAGTCAGCTCATTCACATAGCCACATTGGCAGCACTGACCTAGATTGTCATACAGCAGAGTAGACAGAAATAGAAAAATAATCCAAAATAGAAAACAAAAGAATAAAACAAAGGGTGTACACCTCACGAGGGATATGACCTATAAGCAAAACAATTATTACAAGTATATCCTAATCAAGGAATTGCGCAGCCAGTCTAGTCTTTGCCCAGGAGTTCCACACCTCCGTAAACTTTGAGAAGGAATGGCCAGCTATGTCTAGGGCCTTTTTGTGTATACAGTCGTGGCCTGTACACTGGTAAAATGGAGTTAAAAAAAAAAAAAAACATTTTTATTTATAAAAAAAATGGCAAATTTACCAGAAATTTGGAAAAAATTTAAATTTCTCAACTTCTATAATGGATAGTAATACCTCTAAATGTCCCCATATGTCTACTTCATGTTTGGATAACTTTAGAAACCACGCAAAAATTACCCCATTTTACAAACTACACCCCTCCAAGGTATTCAAACTGATTTTGCAAACTTTGTTAACCCTTTAGGTGTTCCACAAGAATTAATGGAAAATAGAGAGAACATTTAAAAATTTAACTTTTTGGGCAGATTTTCCATTTAAATCCATTTTTCCAGTTACAAAGCAAGGGTTGACAGCCAACCAAACAAATATTTATGGCCCTGATTCTGTTTACAGAAATGCCCCATATGTGGTCGTAAACTGCTGTACAGGCACACGGCAGGGCGCAGAAGAAAAGGAATGCTATATGGGTTTGAAAGGCAGATTTTGCTGGACTGGTTTTTTTTACACCATGTCCCATTTGAAGCCCCCCGATGCACCCCTAGAGTAGAAACTCCCAAAAAGTGACCCTATTTTGGAAACTGCAGAATAGGGTTGCAGTTTTGTTGGTACTATTTTAGGGTACATATGATTTTTGGTTGCTCTATATTACACTTTTTTTGTGAGGCAAGGTAACGAAGAGCTGTTTTAGCACAGTTTTTATTTATAACATTCCTAATTCAGACAGGTTAGATCATGTCGTATTTTTATAGAGCAGGTTGTCACGGATGCGACAATACCAAATATGACTACTTTTTTGTGTTATTTTGTTTCAGTTTTACATAACAAAGCAAAAAAAAAAAAAAGATTCTTTAGTGTCTCCCTTTCGAAAGCCATAGTTTTATTTATTTTTTGGGCGACTGTCTTGTGTAGGGGCTAATTTTTTTTTCGGGATGAGATGACCGTTTGGCACTATTTTGGGGTGCGTATGACTTTTTGATCGCTTGCTATTGCACTTTTTGTGATTTAAGGTGACCAAAATAATTTTTTAAACAGTTTTTTATTTTTTTTACGGTGTTCACCTGAGGGGTTAGGTCATGTGATATTTTTATAGAGCAGGTTCTTACGGAGTAGGCGATACCTAATATGTATACTTTTTTATTTACTTAAGTTTTACACAATACCAGCATTTCTGAAACAAAAAAAAAAAGTTTGTCTCCATATTCTGAACCATAGTTTATTTTTTGAGTGATTGGCTTAGGTAGGGGCTCATTTTTTGCGGGATGAGGTGACTATTAGATTGGTACTATTTTTATTTTTTTTTTACTTTTATTATTTTATAAACTTTTTTTTTTTTTTCTTTGCTTTATTTCTGATCACTTGTGGGGGTCTGATCCCATCTGCAATGCATTACAATAGCACACAAACAGGTTGCCTAGGAGACCCAGCCTGACGCTGGATCTTCTCAGCTCCCGATGCCGTGCAAGGCATTGGGCAGTCTCTGCACGGCATCGGGCTGCCTTCTGAGACATCGAGTCACCGCCTCAGCAGCGCGGGGACTCGATGGGCTCCCTCAAAGACCAAGCTGCGGCATAGAAGGAGTTAATCCGCTGTGATCGGAAATACACAGGGCGTACAGGTACGCCCTATGTCCTTAAGTACCGGGGCACCAGGGCGTACCTGTATTTCCACCAGGGCCCCCTTGAACAATCGTTGGTGTGCAGTGGTATACCAGGGTGTCGGCACATTGCTGACACCCTGGTATAAACGGCTGACATCGGTGATGTGATGTCAGCCGTTTAACCCATTCCATACCGCGGTCCGTACGTACCGCTGTATGGAAAAAGTTAACAGTAAGAGGGTGCTCCCTCCCTCTCCCATCGGGGGGGGGGGCTGCTGTGCCTTTGCAGCCCCCCGATGGAGAGGGAGAGAGCCCCCAGACAGCCCCCGTCCTTAACCTTCCCCGTCTGAGAAGTTGTGGCCACAACTGAGCAGACAGGGAAGGTTCCCATGGCAACAGGACGCCTTCTCAGGCATCCTGCTGTCCATGGTGCTGAACAGATCTGTGCTAAAGGCATAGATCTGTTCAGACAGTGTGAATGAAATACAGTGCAGTACACTATATAGTTTACTGTATGATACAGACATCAGACCCACTGGATCTTCAAGAACCAAGTGGGTCTGGGTCAAAAAATGTAAAAATCAAAAAACACATTTTATCACTGATTAAAAATGCCGCGTCCGTAACGTCCTGATCTATAAAACGGTCATGTTACTTTCCCCGCACGGTGAACGCCATAAAAAAAAAACTATGAGGAAATTGAAATTTTGCCCACGTTACTTCCCCACAAAGGTAATAAAAGTGATCAAAAAGGTTGCATGTACGCCAAAATAGTACCAATCAAACCGTCATCTCATCCCGCAAAAATCATACCCTACCCAAGATAATCGCCCAAAAACTGAAAAAAAAAACTATGGCTCTTAGACTATGGAAACACTAAAACATGATTTATTTTGTTTCAAAAATGAAATCATTGTGTAAAACTTGAATAAATAAAGAAAATATATACATATTGGGTATCGCTGCGTCCGTATCGACCGGCTCTATAAAAATATCACATGACCTAACCCCTCAGGTGACTACCGTTAAAAATAAAAAAAGGTGTAAAAAAAAAAGCGCCATTTTTTGTCATCTTACGTCACAAAGTGTAATAGCAAGCGATCAAAGTCATATGCACCCCAAAATAGTGCCAATCAAACAGTCATCTCATCCCGCAAAAAAATGAGACCCTACGCCCAAAAACTGAAAAAACTATGGCTCTTAGACTATGGAGACATTAAAACATTTTTTTGGTTTTAAAAATGAAGTCATTGTATAAAACTTTAAATAAAAAAAATTGTATACATATTAGGTATCACCGCGTCCGTGACAACCTGCTCTAAAAAATTACCACATGATCTAACCTGAATGTTGTAAATAAAAAAATTTAAGTGCCAAAAAAGCTATTTTCTTTTTACCTTGCCGCACAAAAAGTGTAATATAGAGCAGCCAAAAATCATATGTACCCTAAACTAGTACCGACAAAACTGCCACCCTATCCCGTAGTTTCTAAAATTGGGTAACTTTTTTTGGAATTTCTACTCTAGGGGTGCATCAGGGGGGCTTCAAATGGGACATGGTGTCAAAAAAACAGTCCAGCAAAATCTGGCTTCCAAAAACCATACGGCACACCTTTCCCTCTACGCCCTACTGTGTGCCCGTATAGTAGTTTACGGCTACATATGGGGTGTTTCTGTAAACAGCAGAGTCAGGACAATAGATAGTCTTGTTTGGCTGTTAACCCTTGCTTTGTTAGTGAATACCTTGAGAGGTGTAGTTTATAGAATGGGGTCATTTTTGGGCAGTTTCTATTATGTAAGCCTCGCAAAGTGACTTCAGACCTATAGTGGTCCCTAAAAATTGGGTTTTTGAAAATTTCTGAAAAATTTCAAGATTTGCTTCTAAACTTCTAAGCCTTGTAACATCCCCAAAAAATAAAATATCATTCCTGAAATAATTCAAACATGAAGTAGACATATGGGGAATGTAAAGTCATCACAATTTTTGGGGTTATTACAATGTATTACAGAAGTAGAGAAACAAACTTTGAAATTTGCAAATTTTTCCAAATTTTTGGTAAGTTTGGTATTTTTTTATGCAAAAAATTTTTTTTTTTTACTTCATTTTACCAGTGCCATGAAGTACAATATGTGACGAAAAAACAATCTCAGAACGGCCTGGATAAGTCAAAGTGTTTTAAAGTTATGAGCACTTAAAGTGACACTGGTCAGATTTGTAAAAAATGGCCAAGTCCTTAAGGTGAAATAGCCCTTAAGGGGTTAAGGAATGGGATTTTAGACTTGAAGGATCTAGCTTTTAGTCTGTGGGCCAGCAGTTTTCCTGCTTTATTATTTTGTGAATAATAGGAAGCATTAAGGGTCTTTAAGTGTTTTTTGTGCAGGTATAACAGGCAATCTTTTAATTGGAGTCTCAAAGCCTGAAGTTGTTCTGCATATTGCACTGAGGGGTTGGCTTTATTTAATGTCTCTAATGATTGAAGTTGGCGCAGTAGTTCCAAAGAAGACAAAATTGTAGGTAATCTCATACCAGCAACACCAGTCTTCATATATAAAAGGGCAACCAACATAGGCAGTAAGATTGCTTCAACTAGTAAAGGAGCAGGAATATTGGGTAAAAAGATCAATATTAAAGGAAATCTCCCACAAGGCTTCTTTCCCTGTAAAAGATGTGCCCCATGCAGAAGTACAGCAAAAAATACAGCTAAAATACAGCACATAAAAAAACCATGAGGGCAGCTTTGAACAAAAGATAAGGGGACATATCTCCTGTAATACAGAAGGGGTAATTTATGCCATCAAATGCCCCTGTGATAAACTTTACATTGGACGTACTAAGAGAAATTTAAAAAAACGTATTAGTGAACATATGAACAATATAAAGAAAAAATCTATAGGACATCCCTTATCTAGGCATTTTACGGAGGTACATAGAGGACAATTAGAAGGTATGTCTTTTATGGGTATAGAAAAGGTGGAAATGGATGCTCGGGGTGGAGACTATATAAAGAAGCAATCAAAAAAAGAGACAGAATGGATATTTAATCTAGACACAATGTTGCCAAAGGGCTTAAACTCAGAAATTGAATTATTTGGTTTTGAATAGTAATTACGGAGACACGGGAGGGAGAGATAGTTCTTGTCATTTATAGTCCATGCTGTCTAACGCAGTGAGTGTAACATTCCCTGATTAAGAGTACAGTTTGTACTCGAAACGCGTAGGAAGTTTGATCCCTACTGCTATCCGTAGCTCACCTGCGGTGACGTCACCCACTCAGACGTGAGCGTCAGCATAACAGGTAACGGGTATATTCTGCCACCGGCCGGGGCGAATTCCCAATACTTTAATATTACTATACAGCCTATGCTACAGCCACCCTCCCTGGATCTGTTCCCCCTGCTCTGTACCATATACAGAAAAGACACGTGGACCGTCGCAGAACACTGTATCGCAACAGACACACCTGAGTTAAGGTAGGACCTGGACACAGAGATATGTTTGTAGCGTTTCTGTGCAATTGCGTGATAAGGAGGAAGGCGTTCTTTCAATTTTTTTTTTATTGAAAGTAAAACAAGCATAGTGTCGCATCAAGGTATAAGTTCCATTTGTATGAACAACACTGACCGCCGGCATAGGCGGTGAACATACATAAAATATACATACAGTCCACACGCGACTTGAGACATAAAACATCCCATAACAGTACAGTACACATTAATCAAGGTACATACATCATCTTAAATATAGAAGCCGTGCAACACGTGCCTCAGAGACCAACGTAAATAGGGGAAGGAAGGTAGGGAGGGAGGATAGACGCTGATGGTAAAAGGTCCAAGGTTGTGACTATTTACATCACTAAAGCTCGTCAGGCGTATGCAATATAACTGCAGACTCTAGAGAACATGAATACATTGCACTAACCCACCGGAGAGAATTGGGTCTTATACTGTTTCCAAGGAGCCCAGAACTTCAGAAATCCCTGGTGTTTCCGCAATTCCCAACTCACTAGTTCCTCTAATCTGTAGATTTGGTCTACCTTGTCAATCCACATGTCTAACGTCGGGGGGTTAGTGTCTAACCACTTAAGAGGAATGAGTAGTCTAGCTGCTTGAATCAGCTGCGTCGCAAGGTCCCTCTTGCCCGGGCACCAGGATTCATTGGGGGAGCCAGAGCAAGATGGACTCAGGAGACAACAGCAATCGTTTGCCCGTGATCTCTTCAATCTCCACAGCTACTTTACGCCAAAACTCAGCAATTCTAGGACAGGACCAGAAGATGTGGCTCAACGTGCCTGGGTCTTCACCACATCGCCAGCAGTTCCCAGTCGGTGCAAGACCAATTGAATACAAATATTGCGGGGTTCTGTACCAGCGTGTTAGAACCTTATAAGAATGCTCCTGGATTCTGACACAACGGGAGAACCCATGTGAACACGAATGCATCCGTATTATATCTCTCTGTAAATGATCTACCTAATTCCTTTGACCATTGCGCTATGTATGCAGGTGTACCCTTACTTTGCCCTGTTAAAAAAGAGTTGTAAAGGAATGAGACCAACTTCTTGGGCAAGTCAGGTTTGTCCAAGATTTTCTCAAACCAAGTCAAATCCCCAGCCCTCACATTTTTAGAATGCAGGATCCTACAAGCTGATAGCAGTTCTGCCCTATCTAAAAAAAATTGACGAGAGCCTGTCCACATCTGGTGGCTGAGGCACCCCCTCCTTATGAACCAAGTCTGCATAAAAACTAGCCCAAGTCTGTCCACTGAACTTACTCCAGATCTGAGGCACAGCTAGGGATAGTGGTCTTAACAGGAACGGGATCAGTGAGGCTGGCATTAAAGGTGAGGGGGAACCTAAGACATCCCTATCCTTAGCCACTGATCTTACCATAGCTATTATTCCCTGAAGTATCGGGTTAGTGAAGGGAGGTATAGTCATCTGCAGACCCCAAAGACCTGCCAATTGAGGAGGAGTAACAGAAACAAGATCCATATCCACTCCGTAAATGTGCTGAGTTTTGGAGTGAAGTTGGAGCCACCATCTCATAATTATTGCCTTGTAATACACATATGGGTCTGGAAGCCCGAATCCGCCGTGCTCCTTCCTCATCGACAATGTAGCATAGGGTAATCTTGCTCTTTTCTTATTCCATAGGAACTTCGAAAAGGAGGACTTAATTTGCTGAAAGAAACTCTTGGGAATAAAAATAGGGAGCATCTGTAAGACTTATAATAGTTGGGGCATGATAAAGGTCTTAAGAAGGTTCTTACGACCCATCCAGGAGATATTTGGGACCGCCAGGGATGCCAGCTGACTTTGAAGCTTAGTTACCATAGGGGGAAAGTTAATCTTGTAAGTATTACCAAGTTCCCGGGGAATTTTGACTCCCAGATAAGTAAGGTATGACGGTTGCCACTTAAAGGGGGTAAGACCCTGAAGTTTGGTAACAACTGAAGAATGAGCCGAAACATTCATGGCTTCGGATTTAGTGCAGTTCACTTTAAAATTAGAGAGCACACCAAACTTATCAAATACGTCTAACAGATGCGGGAATGCTTCCAAAGGATTGGTGACGAAGATCAACAGATCGTCCGCAAAGGCAGCAGTGTGCTGTTGGGGCAGTGGGTCTGGCAACTTCAATCCCTGAATATTAGGATGTTCCCTAATCGCCTGGATTAACGTCTCCATCACCAATATGAAGAGCGAAGGCGACAACGGACACCCCTGGCGGGTTCCATTAGTAATGGAGAACGCAGCTGAAAGAGAGCCGTTCACCCTCACTCTGGCTCCGGGTGAAGAATATAGTGACATGATCGCCTGAATAAATGCTGTAGGAATGCCAAAGCGGCCGAGGGCTCTCTGCATAAACATCCAGTCCACCCGGTCAAATGCTTTTTCAGCGTCAACACTAAGGAATACTAAGGGCTGAGAACACTTTTTAGCATAAGCCATGGCTGATAAGATTCTACATGAGTTGTGGTTGCCTTCACGCCCCGAAACAAAGCCAGCCTGTTCAGGATGTATTAATTCGGGCAGGAGTCGGCTCAATCTGGAAGCTAGAACTTTTGCCCATACCTTGACGTCCACATTCAGTAAGGATATCGGCCTATAGCTCCCACATTGCTCCAAGTCCTTACCTTCTTTCGGCAGTATGGTTATAATAGCTTCAAGGGACTGGGAATGCAGAGAGCCCCCGGCAAGCAATGAGCCACACCATTTAGTCATATGAGGAAGGAGCACAGGGAGGAACTTCTTATAGTAGCCTATAGGAAATCCGTCTGGACCCGGACTTTTTCTTAATGGCATGGAATTTATAATTACCCTGAGTTCCTTTTCCGTGATAGGCTGAAGGAGTGAAGCACAATCCCCAGCCTTAATAGTTGGGAGATGTAGCGAGTTTAAAAAGTCATCCATCATCTTAAGCCTCCCTTCCCCCGTTGCCAATTCACTACCCCTTAAATTATAAAGCTGGGCATAAAAATCTTTAAAGGCTGCCGCTATCTCCACCGTTTTAGTCACCCTGTCACCAGCCGAATTCTTTATCCCCTGTATATACGCGGCATCTGTACGTTGTTTAATGAGGCGGGACATATATTTCGAGCCCCTATCTCCGTGAGCATACATTTTCACCTTAGCGTACTGATACGCCTTTGCAGACTGCACATTAAGCAAGTCTTTTAACTGACCCCTCAAGAGCGTGAGGTCCTCCTGGACCCGCAAGGTCTGAGCCCGCTTACGAAGGGATTCTAAGCTAGTGATCTGGGACAATAAGGATTGCAGTTGTTTTTGCCTATCACGTTTGATCTTACAGCCTAGAGAAATGAGCTCGCCCCGGATTACAGCTTTGTGCGTCTCCCAGACTGTCATCATGGAGGTGTCCTCCGGGGAATTCTCCTGAAAAAACAAAGTGAGTTTCTGAAGTAATGACTTACAATCGGCGTCCGTATCTAGAAGGGTTTCGTTTAAGCGCCAGTAAGGCCAGTAAGGCATATAGAAACCGACACCGGTGCATGATCAGAAACAGTCACTGGGCCTATATTAGCTGAATGTACTAGCTCTAGGTGCTGTTCAGAAACAAACATGTAATCAAGCCTCTGAAAGGTGCCATGCACGGCCGAGAAGAACGTGAAATCTTTAGCCGTGGGGTGAAATAGCCTCCAAACATCCACTAGGCCAGTTCTCTTCAGCGTACCATAGACACCTCCCAGAGAGCGTTGAGAATGACTGGACAAACCAGACGAAGTATCTAGCGCTGGCGACAGGGCTAAGTTAATGTCCCCTCCCACAATTCTGACCCCTTCAGCAAAGGTATCAAGTTTAGATAGCGTCTTCTTGAGCCAAAGCCCTTGACCTCTATTGGGGGCATATAGATTCACTAGGGTAACAATATCTGACCCTATCTTGCCCTTCACAAACAGGAATCGCCCCTCCGGGTCCGCCTGCGTCAAAATATGCGAAAATGGTATGGTATTAGCAATAGCAATGCTCACTCCTCTGGATGACTTTTCAAAGCTGCTATGAAACCACATTTTAAAGTGAAGTCTCGTCATGCAGGGAATACGGCCCACCTTAAAATGAGTTTCCTGCAAAAAGCATACGTCCGTTTTAGACTGACGCAACAATCTGCAAACCTGTGAGCGCTTCTGTGGTGTATTCATGCCTCTAACATTAAAAGAAGTACAGATTACTTGAGTCATAGTGTTAGGTTTCTAGAGCCCAACCCGGCGATACACAACCCTGTGCTGCGTTGAGAGTGGGGGGAGGGAAAAGGGGGGGTAAGGAGAGAGGGGACGGAAAAGCCAAGGAGACAAGGACAAGAGGGGGGGGTACAAAACACACAAAAACATAAGATCCACATCAGTGAACTACCAAAACTGAATGGCAGTATGGAGTGTTGGCAAACTGACAAGGGGCAATAGAAGCAAGCCCACAAATAGAAATACACTCCTATACCTAGGCCTCGTCTGGGAGTGGGGGTAATCAGACGAAGCAAAACGGAGAACAACATATGGGCCTGGAGGAGGTCCATCAGGCCTGTGCCTCACAGGCACATTCAAACCGTAAATCAGAGAACACATGGCAAGTAGATAATAACATATGTAGGCAATGTAACATATATATCATACCCGATATGGAAGCACAGGGTGGTGTGATGGAGCCATTGCTCATACCCTACTGCCTGCCCTGTGAATCCACTCTCGGTTAAAGCAAACTCACATGATGGGTCAGAACTCCCCATCACATTATTGCATCAATCAAACAGGTAAGACCCGCTACAAGTAAACACTCTCGTCGCAGAAACAAGCGACTACCAACTGGGGGCCACATAAAGCGCCATACCAGCACCTATAGTGCTAGTCTATGCTGAGACCTCTCACGTGTTAGCAATGTCCCGGCTGGAGGATTTCTTCTTTTTCGGCTGCGACCAGGATCCCGGGTCAGGTAAGTCCGGCAGCAACTCTTCCGAAGTATCGATCTGGAGCCAAGATGGTATCTCAATAGCCGCGATCTGGAGGATGAGCCAAGCAGCTGGCAAGTCGGACGGGTTCTTGATTATGCACCTCCGGCCATTACTGGAAAAAGCCAGGCCAAACGGAAACAGCCACCTGTACATGATGTTGTTGGCCTTCAGGTGGTCTGTTAGAGGACGTAGCAATCTCCTCTTGTTGAGGGTAGCTGGCGAGATATCCTGGAATAGCTGGATCCGTTCACCGCCATGTTGCAAATCAGAGCGGCTCCTTGCCTCTTTAAGCAAAGCCACAGTGTCCAGGTAATTTAACAAACCGCATACAATGTCCCTGGGGGGGGTTGTTCGGTTTAGGCACCGGTCTCAGGGCCCTGTGGGCTCTCTCGACTACTATCTTAGCCGCTCTGTCCTCTCCCAGGAGATCCGAGAAAATGGAGGAAACTGCAGCCAAAATCTGGTCAGGTAAGACAGCTTCAGTGACTCCTCGGATCCTAACATTCCTCCTCCGGCTGCGGTTCTCTTGGTCTTCCAAGAGGGTAAAGGCCGTGTTTAATAGATTCGGCCTGTAAGGCAGTTCGTTTCTCCAGGTGAGAGCTGAAGGCAACCATGTCGGCTTGATTGTGTTCCAAGACCTCGACCCTGTGCCCCATCTGTTTCAGGTCGCCTTTTATATCTGCCAGTTCTTTCATCACTGGGGTTATAGCATGGGATAGCGCTTGCTTGAGAAAGCGCTTTGTGATACGGTCTTGTGCCCCATTACCGCTAGCCACCGCAGGGTCAGAGACACTGCCTGCATCCGATTCAAGAGACTGGTCTCTCCGGCGCTCAGGCGCCATCTTGCGCGCGCGGTCTCCCGCCGAGGCGGCTGCTTTACTGAGAAACTTCTCCATGTCAGCGCTCTTCAACTCTGGTTTCGCGGGTTCTCTCAGGTCTTTGGCTTTATCCTTGCCGGATTTGACCATCCTGGTAGCAGTTACAGCCAAGGTATGAGCTATGCACGGGCCTAGTGTGGTGGAGCGAGCTAACACACGTCCACCATGCTCTCAGTCCAGGCTCCGCCCCCGGAGGAAGGCGTTCTGTGTAGTTTTTGGCTGTCTATTTATTTGTACTATAGCGCGCAGTGTTGCATTTTTTCATATAGTCATCTATTTTGATAAATATTCCTCTTATGAACGCTTTATGTGCATTCCATAAAGAGAAGGGGGTTAGATACTGAGCCATAGTTTTCTCAGAAATATTCCGCTAACGTGTCAGTGCTATTTTATATTTAGAATATTCAAGTAGGTAAGGTATTGCGCCAAGGGGTATAAGGCAGTGCAAAAGCGGACTCCTTAATAGGCAGAGCAACAGGAGCATTCCTCATGAGTTCAATTGAGAATTGGGAGGCTTTGCAGTGGTTTCCTAGCAGATATTCTACCATGAAGGCCTGATTCACACAGTCTCCTCTTAACAGTTGTTCTAGAGGTGTCTGCTGCTAGAACTCTGTGTGGCATTGACCTGGTCTCTAATCTGAGCTGCTGTTAACCTGCGATTTCTGAGGCTGGTGACTCGGATGAACTTATCCTCCGCAGCAGAGGTGACTCTTAGGGTCCATTCACACGTCTGTTTCTTTCCTGATCTGTTCAGTTTTTTGTGGAACAGATCTGGACCCATTCATTTTCATATGGGTCCTAAAAAAAATCGGGCAGCACAATGTCAGATTTTTTTTCCCTTTTTTTTTTTTTTAAGGACCCATTGAAAATAAATGGGTCCAGATCTGTTCCGAAAAAAAACTGAACAGATCAGGAAAGAAACAACGGATGTGTGAATGGACCCTTAGTCTTCCTTTCCTGGGGCGGTCCGCATGTGAGCCAGTTTCTTTGTAGCGCTTGATGGTTTTTGTGAATGCACTTGGGGACACTTTCAAAGTTTTCCCAATTTTTCAGACTGACTGACCTTCATTTCTTAAAGTAATGATGGCCACTCGTTTTTCTTTCCTTAGCGGCTTTTTCTTGCCATAATACAAATTCTAACAGTCTATTCAGTAGGACTATCAGCTGTGCATACACCTGACTTCTCCACAACGCAACTGATGGTCCCAACCCCATTTATAAGGCAAGAAATCCCACTTATTAAACCTGACAGGGCACACCTGTGAAGTGAAAATCATTTAAGGTGACTACCTCTTGAAGCTCATCAAGAGAATGCCAAGAGTGTGCAAAGCAGTAATCAAAGCAAAAGGTGGCTACTTTGAAGAACCTAGAATATGACATATTTTCAGTTGTTTCACACTTGTTTGTTATGTATATAATTCCACATGTGTTAATTCATAGTTTTGATGCCTTCAGTGTGAATCTACAATTTTCATAGTCATGAAAATAAAGAAAACTCTTTGAGAAGGTGTCCAAACTTTTGGTCTGTACTATGTGTGTGTGTGTGTATATGTATGTACATATATATATATATATATATATATATATATATATATATATATATATATATATATATATATTTCTTTTTTTATTGTGCTAAAGTAGTAGAACGTGAAAACTATATTTAAGGTGAAAAATGCCGCAAAAACTTCTTTCCCATCACGCCCCAAAAAGTTAATAAAAACTACAACCTGTCCTGCACAAAAAAATGCCATCATTCATCTACATGGACAGAAAAATAAAAAAAATTGTAGCTCCTTGAATGACTATAATTGAAGGACTATAAAAAAAAAAAAATGGCTTGGTCAATAAGGCCCAAAATAGACTGGGCACTAAGGGATTACCAAATTTTTCGCTTTATAAGAAGCACCTAGGTTTTTGAGGAGGAAAATAGGAAAGCAAAAATTTTGAACCAAAAGGTGTGCATTTGGTGGGTTTTGAACTAATGGTAGTCTATGGATGACACTTGGGGGGGGGGGATCTGTGGCTGATGCACTGTAATGGGGGGGGTGTGCGATCTGTGGATGACCCATATATAGCATCTTATGCTATATATGTGTCATCCACAGATATCCCTTCCCCCCACACACAATAACAGTGTCCCTGTGTAAATAGTGACCCCAATACAGGTTATGGAGGCCCGCAACTGCTGTTGGAATCGTGGTGGGGCCCGGTACTCTTACACCGGGCCCCGCTCACAGCAGTCTTTGCATGTAAAGTGTAGTCATGGGAGCTTTGTTAAAGTGTCACAATCCTCTGTAGTACTCAGAATACATCAAACTGCCGTAGCAGGTAGGCCGGCAGCATACCGGCACTCACTGTCACACGCCTGCTCCTCCCACTTTATTAATGAAGCAAGCGCGTGAGGGAGTGACTGACTTTACTCAGCCAGCCTGCTTGCTATGGTAGTTTGATAATGAGTACTACAGAGGATTGCGCTACTGTAGAGGTTTGCTATACTTTAACAACGCTCCCATGACTACACTTTACATATAAAGACTGCTGTGAGCCCGGTGTAAGGGTACTTTCACACTAGTGGCAGGACTGATCCGACAGGCAGTTCACCCTGTCGGATCTGTCCTGCCGCTATTTCGGCGACTAAAAAGTTGGACATGCAGTACTTTTAGTCCGGCGGCCTTTCACCGTGCACTGCTGTGCTGCGCCGGAGCTCTGCCCCATCCCCATTATAGTCAATGGGGACGGTCCGGTGGCAGGACGGATCAGACAGGGTGAACAGCCTGTTGGATCAGACAGGGTGAACAGCCTGTTGGATCAGTCCTGCTGCTAGTGTGAAAGTAGCCTAATAGAGTACAGTGACTGCATCGGGACCCGCCGCGATTCCAACACTAGTTTCTGGCCTCCTCCCTCCCCGCTGATACATCGCAGGCTTCGCTGTGCAGCATAGGGGCCTGCGATTTATCGGCGCCACCAGAGTAAAAATGGCAGCATTCTCTTTATAAAGCGCACTGTTATTTTCCCCCACTTTTGTATTATAAAGCGAATAATACTGTAATATATTTCTGCTTTCTTTTATTGTACACTTTTTTTATGCTACAGATAATGGGAGCTTGACTTAACATTAGCAGTTTTGTTTACTCAAATTGTGAAAAGACAATGACCTTTTGAATTTATTGAAATGTTTAAAATAAAACCTACAGCTTGGATGTATTTTTAATTTCTCAAAACTTACAGCACTTTTTTCTTTTTATTTTATTAGGTATATTTAAAGTCGAGGCTAAACTGTCTACTGTTAACGTCACAAGAAAAGTGGGAGGTGAGCGTTTTAGTTCGCGCATATTGAGTGAATTAATAAAGGGAGACTGTTTTTTGATTTTACATAGAGCCGTACATTTCTTGTGTACAGGACATGCATTGTAACATACATAGTAACACAGGGTGAAAAAAAACCACATCCATCCAGTTCAGCCTGTTATCCTGCAATGTTGATCCAGAGGAAGGCAAAAATGCCATGTTTCCTCATTTTAGGAGGAAAAGATTCCTTCCTGACTCCAATCGGGCAGTCAACTCCCTGGATCCACAACCCTTCTCCAGAAATCTAGTAACTATAGCCTCTAATATTACACTTCATAAATACATCCAGGCCCCTCTTGAACTCTTTTAGTGAATTCACCATTGCCACCTACTCAAGCAGAGAGTTCCATAGTCTCACTGCTTTCACTTCAATGCATTCTTCTCAGGGCCGGTGCAAGGATTTTTGCCAACACAAGCAAAGCTCCATTTTGTCACCCCACCCCCCAGAACTCCCCCCTAACATGGTGTTAGGGGGTATAGTGTATATATGGGGGGGTGTATGTATATGTGTGTGTGTATATATGTGTGTGTATGTATATATATATATATATATATATATATATATATATATATATATATTTATTCTGTTGTTGATTTACTTCTATGCTTTGGGTCGTTGTCCTGTTGCAACACCCATCTTCTGTTCAGCTTCAGTTGGTGGACAGATGGCCTTAAGTTCTCCTGCAAAATGTCTTGATAAACCTGGGAATTCATGTTTCCTTCGATGATGGCAATCCGTCCATGCCCTGACGCAGCAAAGAAGCCCTAAACCATGATGCCCCCACCACCATACTTCACAGTTGGGATGAGGTTTTGATGTTGGTGTGAAATGTTTCTTCTAAACAACTCGGCTTTGGTTTTATCTGTGTGGAATATTTTGCCAGTACTACTGTGGAACATCCAGGTGCTCTTGTGCAAACTGTAAACGTACAGTAATGTTTTTTTTGGACAGCAGTGGCTTCCTCTGTGGTAACCTCCCATGAAATCCATTCTTGTTTAGTGTTTTACGTATCGTAGATTTGCTAACAGGGATGTTACTATATGCCAGAGACTTTTGTAAGTCTTTTGCTGACTCTCTAGGATTCTTCTTCACCTCATTGAGCAGTCTGCGCTGTGCTCCTGCAGTCATCTTTACAGGACGGCCACTCCTAGGGAGAGTAGCAGCAGTGCTGAACTTTCTCCATTTATAGACAATTTGTCTTACCATGGACTGATGAACAGCAAGGCTTTTGGAGATAGTTTTATAACCCTTTCCAGCTTTATGCAAGTCAACAATTCTTAATTGTAGGTCTTCTGAGAGCTCTTTTTTGTGCGAGGCATCATTCACATCAGGCAATGCTTCTCGTGAAATGCAAACACAGAACTGGTGTGTGTTTTTTATAGGGCAGCTGTAACCAACACCTCCAATCTCATCTCATTGATTGGACTCCAGTTGGCTGACACCTCACTCCAATTAGCTCTTGGAGATGTCATTAGTCCAGGGGTTCACATACTTTTTCCAACTGTACTGTGAATGTTTACATGGTGTGTTCAATAAAAGCATGGTAGCATTTAATAATTTGTGTTATTAGTTTAAGCAGATGACTTAGATAAAGATAAGATTGCATTTTATGACCAATTTGTGCAGAAATCCATATCATTCCAAAGGGTTCACATAATTGTTCTTGCAATAGAGTGTGTGTGTGTGTGTGTGTATATATATATATATATATATATATATATGTGTGTGTGTGTATATATATATATATCTCTCTCAGTTAGTGTAAGTTTAGGTTTTTGCATGAACGCACCAATCAGTAGCGTCCAGCAAAGACTTTTTTTTTTGTGCAGAAATAATATATATTTTTTTTTTTACAACCATTTTTCTAAATTTAATTTCAAATTTATTACAAGCCCCTTTACGTGTGAAAACACTACATACACACCCCTCACACTAAAGGTTTACACATTTCACACGTCACACCCCAATAAAATAAAAATGGCCCGTCCATCCCAACGAGTATACTCAGCTGAAGAGGCCTACGCCATGCTTGCCTCCGATACTGAGTCTGCTAGTGAGGGAGAATAGGATGCCACTTTCCTCTACTTCTCTACCCCCTCATAATCATCCGCTGATGAAGGACCCTCTAGAAGGTGCCCAGGGTAGCAGAGGAGGCGGCCCCCCAGAGCGAGCCCACATGGACCCCACCCCCTGACTAGGGTTGGGTGATATACCGGTATCACGATATACCGCGGTATTAAAAAAAACGGCGATATCGCAGTTTCCTAAATACCGCAGTATTTTGTGACATCATCAGAGGTCAGCGCACATTGTGCGCTGACCTCTTCTAAACATTACTTCCTCTCGCTCCTGGCCTGCCTCCTCCTTGCTCCGCCTCCCTTAGTCAAGTCTCCACCCACCATCTGACATCACCTTCGTCGCCCACCAGTGCCGGGCGCCGGCTCTATTGTATATCTGGCGATCCCCTGTGTGACTACTGTCTCTGGAGAGACTTTTCCTGCGGCTGCCTCCTTGTGGCTGCCCCCATTTTTTAATTCTTCTCTGAAGATTTTGTAAATTTAATGGTAGCCCAAACCAATTTATACACCCAACAATTTATTGATCAGAACTTTATATCGTGGGAGGCATGGACTGACCAGGCATGTAGGCAGACGCACGGTGTGAAGCTCCTGAAAAATCAGTTTGCCCACTGCATAGCTGAACACCTTGGAGGCAGCTTGTGTGGAGCCGATTTCCTCCACTGTCTAGCACCCTTTGACGTCCCTATGACACGCCAGAAAGCTAAGGAGAAGGAGGTGAAGGAGTGCGATCTTAAGAAACATGGCGCCTCGCACGCAGCTAAAATGTCTGAGGTGTATGCGCAGCTGGAAAAGTTTGCCATCCACAAGACTCCCAGCAATGGATACTGAACAAGCGACTGGTCCGAAGTGGAGCCGCAGGACACACTCTGGAGAGCTCTTTAAGAGCTGTGTAGACGTAGGTCAGTGCCATACTGGAGCTGGGAGCCAGCTCTGATATAGAACCAACCATTAAGGTTGTGTAGAAAGCGGTAGCACAGTATGGGGTGGCACTAGCCTCACTAAATACGCATATGGGGGGGGGGGGGGTACTGAAGGAGAATATTTCTCTTGGAAGACAAGATATGAGGCAAGTCAAAGAGATAGTTGGTGAGTTAGAGGGTCTTCTGAGTGCAGTGGAAGACCAGCTACCGCCAGTAAAATGTGATCTGCAACGTGTAATACATTATGTCTCACTGCTCATTTCTAAGTCTGTGACCTTGAAAACCGTCTGAGACGTAATAATGCCCGAATAACTGGTGTGCCCGAGCATGCTGAAGGAACTGATGCTGTTGCATTTTTGGAAAAATGGCTTGCTGATAAAATTGGAAGAGAGAAACTGTCTCCACTTGCTATTGAAAGGGCACATCGTGTGCCATTCCGCCCTCCATCTTCAGGTGCGCCACCGAGGCCCCTCTTGATCAAAGTGCTACATTTCAGAGATCGGGATGCCATCCTGAAAGGTGCAAGAGATTGTGCAGACCTAAGTGTAAACGGGAATCAAGTATCCTTATTTCCGGATTTCTCTGCGGAAGTCCAAAAACTGAGAGCGCATTTCCTGGTTGTCAAAAAAGCGGTTGAGAGCTTTATAACTGCCTTATTCAATTATATATCCCGCTAAACTGCGAGTGGTGGCGGGCAGCACAGCACACCTGTTTGAAAACCCTGTGGAAGCGTGTCAATGGCTGGATGGTACATAATAGAGCTACGTGGCAACAGCTGAAGACACAGTGAACTCTGTATTTAAGCAGCATCCAACATTTTACCAGTTAAGCCAATTATATGTTAGCTCTTTACTGAACTACTAGATGATTAACTGCCATGTTGCGGAGGAGAACTTTCTTTTCTTTTGGTTTTCAGTTTCTGAAATGTAGTGGGCATTATGAACGCGCCAGGCCCTAGCGCTGACACAGCACTGTCAAGACAGATGTTTTTGTTAACCGTAGCAGTCTCTGCCTGTATTTACGGATCAGTGTAGGGGGTTATGTCTGCTTTGTTAGGCTCCTTTCACACCTGCGTTCAGGTGTCCGCTCGTGAGCTCCGTTTGAAGGGGCTCACGAGCGGCCCTGAACGCAGCCGTCTGGCCCTAATGCATTCTCAGTGGAGGCGGATCCACTGAGAATGCATCCGCCTGCCAGCGCTCAGCCTCCGCTCCGCTCAGTGAGCGGACACCTGAATGCTGCAAGCAGCGTTCGGGTGTCCGCCTGGCCGTGCAGAGGCAAGCGGATCCGTTCCGACTTTTATAATGTAAGTCAATGGGGACGGATCCGCTTGAAGATGACACCATATGGCTCAATCTTCAAGCGGATCAGTCCCCCATTGACTTTCAATGTAAAGTCGGAACGGATCCGCTCAGGCTACTTTCAGACTTAGAAAATTTTTCTAAGTTCTAATGCAGACGGATCCGTTCTGAACGGAGCCACGGTCTGCATTAATATGAGCGGATCCGTTCAGAACGGATCCGATCGAACGCAGGTGTGAAAGTAGCCTTAATGGGAATGTTGGGGAGGGACTGAGTGGGAAATGAGACACAATGTATGTCTACTGTTGAGATATGTGGTGGCTCCCTCGGGGCAGGCGGCACTGGGTCAGCTTTTTTTTGGAGATTGTATTATGATGGACACTCTTAAAATTATTGCCTGGAATGTAAGGGGATTGGGCCACGCCACCAAACGGCATGCTGTCTTCCATATCAGCCTTTGTCTTTCTGAAACACATCTAATCCATAGGGTGTGGATGGCGCATGAGTTTCACTCTACCCATTCCACACATGCACGAGGAGTTAGTATCTTAGTACACAGAACCCTTCCCTGTGCAGCTAGGGACACATGCATTGATAGTGAAGGATGGTTGTTATGTATTTGTCACGACCACCCCTGTTTAAATCAGACTTATGACCGCCAGTGGGGAGAAAAGCCCATGCCAGGACCGTGCCAGGGTGGTGGATACAGAATTATCCAAACAGTCATTCCTGGACCCCCCTTATTTTTTGCTGCCACCACGTTCCTGAGTGAACGACTCTATAATTGTAGGGCTAGGAGTTTGTACCACTCACAGATCAGCCCCGGTACCACGCTACAAGCTAACGCAATTCGAGTCATAAACCGGTTATGTCTCTAATATCAGTCGACTATAAAATGGTTAGGTCTCGAAGGCATACTTTTGTTGTAGTGGGCCTTAGAGCAATAAGAGACAATTTAAAATATATGAAAATATCTTTTACGTTAAGTAACACAGAAGTGAAACAAACAATGCATACAAAAATTTACAGAAAAAGATTACAATAGCAAGCTGGAAAGCATGTGTAAAATAAACGGGATAAAAAGAGAAATTACTATCTTGGATTTTGGCTATGCAAAATCCAGGCACAAAACTTGCGTTCCAACGGACAGCATATCCTGGTACAACCTACCATTCTCTCTGAAGACCTTGTGCGTAGCCCCCTCCGCAGGGTGGCTCTCAGCAGCACTTCAGCGTTGTACCAGGCTGGGGTTGCTCCGCAGCGCCTGTTCAAAGCGGTTCCCCAGGAGTCGGACAACTGTCCCGTGGCAAACGTGGATAGAGGTCGGGGGCCTGCAGCTGCCAGGTCTGTGGGGTCAGAACAGGCCGGAGCAATGGCTGCCACCTGCTCCGACCCGGATGGCCGGACAGCTGTTGCTTTCGAAGGGCTGCGGGTGACCGTCAGAACTGACCCATCATTACATACGACATTTGCATTGGGTTCACCATTAACATTACCCACAGATACATTGCAAGTATTGCCACATTAAGTGTCCTGGTTCCCTGAATCAATAAATACTATCCCAATTACCTGTGGGCCCGCTGCTGCAAAGATTTCCTCCCACACAAGTCAACCTCCCCGCCTGTACATTCCCCCAGGATATCTGACCCCCCCCCCACTCACATCTCGGCTAGGTAACCTGGAATGTCTCGGAAGTCCAGAGGATTCCTGTGTGGGGTAGAAGGTGGCACATGGCATGCCTGCATTCTGCCCAGATCAGTTCAGAGCAGGACATTCGTGGGTATGTCGGCCATGACACCCACCTCCCTCATTCCACTCAGACACCCCTGTCCAAATAAACATGAGTGAGGGGTACCTTGGGGAGCAGCCCTCCAACGCCAGTGATCGAGAGGGTTCTCCCTGAAATGAGGTCCTTTTCGTCCACCATCTCTTGACGAACTAAAGTTACCTGGGCTCCCGAGTCCAACAGTCCAGTGGTGCATCGGTTACCCACAGTAACGACTTGCATATTGTCCACTGGGCGCTGGATTTCCTGCCCGACCAACTCCGGGCGGCTTGTGGACAGTTGTGCTGGTTGGGTTGCTGGTGGGCCTTCCAGTTGATTGTGGACTTCCCTTTTGCTCTGGGCACTTGCGGCTTAGGTGACCCGGCTTGTGGCATCGGTAGCAGGTCCGGATCTCCGCTGATGCTGGCTTGGCTCAGTCAGGTCGCTGGGCAGGCTTCTGGAAGGGTCGCTTGGCTTGGGCAGACAAAGCCGGCTGTGAGGAGGAAACAGGGGAAGGGTTACCCCTCAGATGTGACAGTGTCCCTGGAGGCCCGAGTGCTGGGCATAGCGAGGAATTAATCGGCTAACTGTGCCGCCTCCCGTGCACTCTTTGGCTTGTGCTCACAGACATACTTTTGCACATCAGGGGACCAATTGGCGACAAACTGTTCCCGGACCATCAGATCAGCCAGGGACTGCTTGGTGTCCTGGGTGAGGGTATCAGACCACTGTTTGAAGATGGTCTGCAATTTGCTACGATAGTTTATAAATGTATCCTCGGGCCCTCTCCTCAGGGCATGAGGTCTCAAAAGCATGCAGGAAGATGCCAATGTCGCAGTTCTCCGAATCCATCACAGGCAGTTTTGGCTTGACCACCAGGGATGGTCCTGTGGAAGTAGCAGCCCGGTCCGGCCTTTGAAGCTGTAATTGGGCCATTGCCAGTTCATGATGTTGGTCAGCCTCATGTTCTGCCTGACACGCCTCCAGCAGCTGAAGATACAAGTCGGGGTTAGTGTGTAGTAGCTGGTCCATAACACTTGGGGTGGCATAGAAACAGAGCTATGCTCAGCTGGAGAACTGCAAGGCTCAGCAGGATGTCAGTTTCCCAGTTCATAATCCTCAGTCTGGGGAGGGGTTATCCAACTCGGTGGCATCTGAGTTTTCCCCATTCAATAAATCTTGGGCCTTCAGCATACCTTGGGTATGAGGGCCCTGTGGTACACTCATTGTTGCCAAATAAAAGAAAAAAGAGGGGTTGGGGTACACTTCCAGCTGCTATGTTATGTATGTATAAACAAAAAATGCACCGTGTCTCTTTCTTAAAAACAATGGTTAGGTTTTTTCAGTGTGAGGCTAATCGCTTAACCCACACACTGACACTCTAAGCAAGCTGCAATCCCACTTAGCTGCCACCAACTCTGTCACGACCACCCCCATTTAAACCAGACTTATGACCGCCAGAACACCCCAGCGGGGAGAAAAGCCCAACCAGGGGTGGACCGTGACACGGGGGGATACAGAATTACCCAAACAGTCAATCCTGGACCCCTTTTATTTTCTTCTGCCACCACATTTGTGAGTGAACGACTATAATTGTAGGGATAGGGGTTCAGACCACTCACAGATCAGCCTCAGTACCATGCTACAAGCTAACACCAATCGAGTTATAAAACAGGTAGGTCTCCAAGGCGTACAAGTACTTTGTTGCAGTGGGGCTTCGAGCGATAAGAGAGAGACAATTTAAAAGATATGAAAATATCGTTAAGTAACACAGAAGAGAAACAAACAATGCATACACAAATTTACAGAAAGATTACAATAGCAAGCTGGGAAGCATGTGTAAAATGGGGATAAAAAGAGAAATTAATATCTTGGATTTTGCCTATGCAAAATCCAGGCACAAAACTTGCGTTCCAACCGACAGCCTATTGGCGATGTGACCACAGGGCAAAAAGCTCTCCTCTACCATTGCGCACTGACTTTTATGCCCCATTTTGTGGGAGAGTAAGGGGGGTTGGCCGAGCCAATTTCTGGCCGAGGGCTGCACGGTGGGTGTTCCTGAAGGAGTGTTTGGGAGGGTTTGTTCGCCCCTCCCTGCTGCTGGCCAAGCCAGTTTTCCCTAATTTTACAAAAAATGTAATAAATATGAAAATTCGGGTGCTTGTGCTGGGTCCCCCATGAATTTATCGACTATTCCATGGGTGACGCCACACCTCTCTCCTCTCTAGGTGACTAGTAACCTGTTTCCCAGTCTGGGAAGACCCCTGAGCTGCCAAGTTTGGTGCATTTTGAGTATACCTACATTTTTGTGTCATAATTCCATATAGCCCAAATATGCTTTTTGGGGTTCTCAGAGCATGGTTCACATGTCTTTCCTTATGCGCTCCCCCCTCCCAGCTCTCTGCTTCTGATGTGTAAATTGACCAGGCTGCAAGGAAGGGGCAATTAGCAAGCATGTGTTTAACCTTCATGGTTTCAAAGTGTCCAGGAGACTCATGGTCTGGTTTGTCCTTTGAAGCTATCCGAGGTGTGAGGTGATCTCAGCAGGGGGTGATTAGAGTCTGTGGTCTACAAAGGGCTACAGGAATGGCCATATATGGACGTCCTGTTCCCTGGCTAGAAGCTGTTCATTTTTTTTTAAACTGACCGTCAACCGGATTCTACTCCTAAAACATTTTTTTATGAATAAGATCCGGACGTGACATCGCGTCACAGTATTGACTGCTCCGTGTATCATTTTAGATTGATACTGGTCGCAGTATATATCCCCCCCCACCATATTAGAGTGAAATTCTGAAAAGAATCCTAACATTTGCTGCCAAATTCCCCAGTACCCCCACTTTGATTGGAGATTTCAATATGTACTTAGACGGAGCCCTCTAAGTTTCATGCAGATGCCGCAGAAACAAATAGTTCCCCAACTTCCATGGCTAGATTGTTCTTGGAGGTCAACCTATGTGATCTCTGGAGGACCCAGCATCCAGGAGAGCGGCAATACTCTTGCTGCTCCTCCTCATACAACTCATTGTCCAGGATAGATTTGACGATTGGGTCTCAGTCTTTACTGGCTGTGACTTAGGAGGTCTCCTATCTCCCCCGGAGTATTTTTGACCATTCCCCACTTTTGGTACAGCTGAAATTGGGGAATGTAGCACATACGTCAAGGCCTATATACCGTCTTAACCCGTTCTGGCTTAATCTAGTGGATACAGGTACTGTGATTTACGGGGCAATAGAAGACTTCTTTGATCATAATGTGGGATCTGCTTCGTCGGCCATGGTATAGGACGCAATGAAGGCTTATGTTAGAGGACTTTAAATTAAAAACATTAATGTGCAAAAAGTAGGGCTATGACTAAAGAACTATCAGATACCGTTTTGTATACAGAATCTAAATATATTGAAAACCCATCACCAGAAAACTCAGCTAATTGGAAGGAAGCCCAAGGATTGTTGGACCATCTACAAGTTAGGGCTGGGGATAAGCAGTTTTTTAGAACCCAAAAGTTCTTTACAGAGGGGGAAAGCGCAGGCCATTTAATGGCCACTATCAAGGCACAGGCTGTTCCTGCTTGTGTGACCTCTATGAGGGATGTGCATTGAAACTTGGTTACGAGAGATGAAGATCTTTTAGGGGCATTTAAGCTCATTTTAAAGATGTATATCCATTCTAGGATGACTGTTACTGAGATATAGAACCAACTTACAGGACCTTCTAAAAAAAATTGCATATTGTGATAAAGTTCATTATTTTCTGTAATGTACTGATAAACATTAGACTTTCATATATTTTAGATTCATTACACACCAACTGAAGTAGTTCAAGCCTTTTATTGTTTTAATATTGATGATTTTGGCATACAGCTCATGAAAACCCAAATTTCCTATCTAAAAAAAATAGCATATTTCATCCGACCAATAAAGTGTTTTTAATACAAAAAAAGTCAACCTTCAAATAATTATGTTCAGTTATGCACTCAATACTTGGTCGGGAATCCTTTTGCAGAAATGACTGCTTCAATCGGCGTGGCATGGAGGCAATCAGCCTGTGGCACTGCCGAGGTGTTATGGAGGCCCAGGATGCTTCGATAGCGGCCTTAAGCTCATCCAGAGTGTTGGGTCTTGCGTCTCTACTTTCTCTTCCCAATATACCACAGATTTTCTATGGGGTTCAGGTCAGGAGAGTTGGCAGGCCAATTAAGCACAGTAATACCATGGTCAGTAAACCATTTACCAGTGGTTTTGGCACTGTGAGCAGGTGCCAGGTCGTGCTGAAAAATGAAATCTTCATCGCCATAAAGCTTTTCAGCAGATGGAAGCATGAAGTGCTCCAAAATCTCCTGATGGCTAGCTGCATTGACCCTTCCCTTGATAAAACACAGTGGACCAACACCAGCAGCTGACATGGCACCCCAGACAATCACTGACTGTGGGTACTTTACACTGGACTTCAGGCATTTTGGCATTTCCCTCTCCCCAGTCTTCCTCCAGACTCTGGCACCTTGATTTCCGAATGACATGCAACAGTCCAGTGCTGCTTCTCTGTAGCCCAGGTCAGGCGCTTCTGCCGCTGTTTCTGGTTCAAAAGTGGCTTGACCTGGGGAATGCGGCACCTGTAGCCCATTTCCTGCACACGCCTGTACACAGTGGCTCTGGTTGTTTCTACTCCAGACTCAGTCCACTGCTTCCGCAGGTCCCCCAAGGTCTGGAATCGGTCCTTCTCCACAATCTTCCTCAGGGTCCGGTCACCTCTTCTCGTTGTGCAGCGTTTTCTGCCACACTTTTTCCTTCCCACAGACTTCCCACTGAGGTGCCTTGATACAGCACTCTGGGAACAGCCTATTCGTTCAGAAATTTCTTTCTGTGTCTTACCCTCTTGCTTGAGGGTGTCAATGATGGCCTTCTGGACAGCAGTCAGGTCGGCAGTCTTACCCATGATTGCAGTTTTGAGTAATGAATCAGGCTGGGAGTTTTTAAAAGCCTCAGGAATCTTTTGCAGGTGTTAAGAGTTAATTAGTTCATTCAGATGATTAGGTTAATAGCTCGTTTAGAGAACCTTTTCATGATATGCTAATTTTTTGAGATAGGAATTTTTGGGTTTTCATGAGCTGTATGCCAAAATCATCAATATTAAAACAATAAAAGGCTTGAACTACTTCAGTTGGTGTGTAATGAATCTAAAATATATGAAAGTCTAATGTTTATCAGTACATTACAGAAAATAATGAACTTTATCACAATATGCTAATTTTTTTTAGAAGGACCTGTACTAGACATATCAATGCCTACCCTTTCCATGGAACATAGCTACTCGATGAGGCAATCTCATTAGAAGAACTAGAAATGACGTTGAAATCCTTCCCTAACGAGGGAATTTTATAAGACACATCAGGAAATTTAACTCCCACACCTCCTTAATGTCTTTAACGATGCTCTGCAGGCTGGTACTCTTCCCAGCTCAATGAGGGAGGCAATAGTGGTACTAATCCCAAAACCGGGCAAGAACCCGACACAAGTAGATTCCTATCGGCCCATCTATTTGTTAACCGTGGATTTAAAAATCCTGGACAAAGTTCTTGCTATCTGTTAAAGGTAATTCATACTGTTATTCATGAAAAGCAGTCTGGCTTTATGCCTGGCAAGTCCACATCTCTAAATCTCAGGCGCCTATTTCTTAACATTCAGTTAGGAGGGGTTGGGGAGCATGGGTGTGGTGGTGTGCTCTCGCTTGACGCTGCCAAAGCTTTTGACAGTGTCGAGTGGGAATACTTGTGGGTGGTCATGACTAAGATAGGGTTTGGCCCGGGGTTCTTGGGATGGGTGAAATTGCTGTACAATGGGCCTAGGTCTAAAATGGAGGACTGTCCACGGCAATAGCCTTGGAGAGAGGGACGAGACAAGGGTCTCCTCTCCTTTTTGCTCTGTCTATAGAGCCCCTGGCATGCTTGTTAAGAACCATGGCGCTCATACAGGGGTTCAGAAGAGGTGAGGTGGAGGAACAAATCTCATTGTACGCAGACGATATGTTGTATGTGGGTGATCTAGCCTCATCAATTGACCCTATTATATCCATAATTTCTGAATTTGGTAGGCAATCTGGGTTGCTTATCAACTGGGACAAATCGGTGATGCTTCCGCTGTCCCCGCTTCTACAGAGTCTGTCTAAGGTGCACTAATTTAAAGGTTGTATCTTCCTTTAAGTACTTGGGAGTTGAGGTATCCACTGACTTATACAAGTTCATACAAGATCTAGTACCATTGCTAGCTAGGTTCAAGCTTAAAGGGGTTCTGCACTTTCAATTAACTGATGGTCTATCCTCTGGATAGATCATCGGCTTCTGATCGGCGGGGGTCCGACACCCGGGACCCCCCGCCGATCAGCTGTTTGAGAAGGCAGCGGCGCTCCAGCAGCACTGCGGCCTTCTCACTGTTTACCGCCAGGCCCCCGCCCACTGACGTCACGACTTGTATCAACTAGAGTGCGCGCGGCTAAGCTCCATTCAAGTGAACAGAGCTTAGCCGCGCCCACTCTAGTTGATACAAGTCGTGACGTCAGTGGGCGGGCGGCCCGGCGGTAAACAGTGAGAAGGCCGCAACGCTGCTGGAGCGCCGCTGCCTTCTCAAACAGCTGATCGGCGGGGGTCCCGGGTGTCGGACCCCCGCCGATCAGAAGCTGATCTATCCAGAGGATAGATCATCAGTTAATTGAAAGTGCAGAACCCCTTTAAAGCTACCTCCTGGCATAAATTGCCACGGTCTCTAGTAGGCAGGGGCAATCTTCTTAAAATGGTGCTAATGCCACAGCTCTTGTATATACTGCATAATTCACCAATATGGATTCCTATGCACTACTTTTATAAGACACAACAATTTTTTTTCGCTTTTTATTATGGAAGAATAACAAGTGCAGAATTGGGTATGAGACGCTGCAAAGGGACAAGGACTCAGGATGCCTAGCACTGCCTAATCCTCTAAAATATTTTATATCTGCTCAGCTCCAACATTTTAAGGGATGGAGTGTGGCTGGGAGGACAGGAAGAAAGTGGCAGACTGGTGAAGTGGGTGCCGCAACGCCCCCTGTCTTTAGCGGCAATGGAGGGGTAGGTGGACTCGAGATTAAAATCCGTCCCAGCTTTGGAACTAATGAGGAAATTATGAAATAAAGCCAAAACACTTCTAGTGGTCTCAGGACTTTTAGATATATCTCCCATATGGCTCAATCCCGCTTTGCCAGAACTTTCCCGACTGACAGAATTTTCCCGATGGAAAAATTTTATTCTCAGGGTCTCCTCAAACAATTTCAACCATTGTGTTCTGAGTTTAGCGTGCCCTCTACTCATTTTTAGAAGTACTTGCAAGTAAGACGTGCCTTAGAGGCCCAGTCTAAAATATCACAATTGCAATATTTTCCAACCAGACAGTTGTAATTGCTGTGGCGGCTGGATCTGCATCTCGAATATATCGATCGCTACATGGGGAATTTTTGAAAATCCCTTCAAATAAGGACGCAATGGGAAAGGGATGTTGGGACCATTATTGATACCCAATGGGAGGAAACGTTGGCGTTTACCCTAAATCTATCCCTTAGGCTGAGTTCACATCAGCGTTCACCCTTTCCATTCTCCTGCTCAGTTATAGGAGCAGGAGAACGGAAAGGACGGATTGGGCACATAACTGAGGCGAACACAGCCTACGGACCCCATAGACTATAATGTGGTCCGTTAGGTTTACGCTCAGAAGATGATTTTGGAGAGGAGACAAAAGTCCTGCATGTACTACTTTCGTCTCCGCTCCAAAATCATCTTCTGAGCGTAAACCTAACGGACCCCATTATAGTCTATGGGGTCTGTAGGCTCCGCTCGGCTCAGTTATATGCCCAATCCGTCCTTTCTGTTCTCCTGCTCCTATAACGGAGCAGGAGAACGGAAAGGCTGAACACTGGTGTGACCGAAGCCTTAGTGAAGCTACCAGGTTGTCCCAATTGTCTTTAATCCACAGGGTGTACGAAACTCAGATATTCTTATTTAAAATTGGTTATAGGAAAAATTCCAACTGTCCGAGATGTTATGAGCCAGAAACTGAACTGTTCCATATTCTATGAAACTAAGGCATTGACATACTGGAGAGAAATAATGCAACTCCTTCATAAGGTGTATTGTGCAAATTTCTCTCCTGACCCGAAGATATGGTTACTAGGTATCTATGATTCTGAGCATATACAGACACCTATAAATACTGGAATCAATAGGATGTTATATCAAGCATGTAAAACATTGGCAGCGAAATGGATTCATCCTTCCCCTCCTATTATTACTGAGTATGTAGCTAAATTAAATAGTTGTTAGATTGGAAAGAGGAGTCTACCTAAGGCTACTATCACACCTACGTTAGGTGCGGGTCCGTCTGGTATCTGCACAGACGGATCCGCACCTATAATCAACACGCTTGTATCCGTTCAGAACGGATCTGGTTGCATTACCATGAACAAAAAAAGAGGCCTTGGTTTGAAAATTAGGGCCTTGATAACCACCTCTTGGAACTGAAGGAAAGTTCCTCTGTGGCCTGCAGAATGAAATGGCACGTACGCATTGCACTCCGTACAATGTGTATGGCCAGCTTTTTGTACTACACATTTGCTTTTAGTGTGGCACTGTACTTCAGGAAGTTACGGTGCCAATGTTGTACCAGGACAATATTTTCCATTCCCCAGACAGCAAGCAAGGGAAGGACCCAAAAAAGAGGCAGGGTGTGTTCCAAAAGGGGGATAAGGAAACACGCCATTTATCACTGAAAAACCTGGCCTGTGCATGCAGGAGTGTTTCAGAATCTTCCACACATCCATGGAGTATTAATTTAATTTCATCCTTTATATGCTCCCTGTAATATTTCCACTTTATAGCTCTAATTTAGTCTACCTCGCTTGCATATCCACTTTCCAACAACCACTACATATTCTTTTCTGCGAGACAACTGTTAGGTCAAAAGTGCCCTTTAAAATGTTCATACGGGGGTGCTCTTTATGAAATGGGGTCTCTTGTTGGGGTTTTTCATTTCTGAGGACCTCAGGCATTTATGTAGTGCGACCATGGCAGCTAAAATCCATGTCTGTTTATTCAGGCTTGCAAAAACCATATTTTGCACTTTGCCTCTACAGCCCTGCTGTGCGCCTGTACCACAGGCTACAAGCACATATGCGGTGTTTGCAAAAAGGGGAAAAAATGGGGTACATATACTGGGGTGCATTTTCTCCTTTAATTCCTTGTGAAAGTTAAAAATTGGGGTCTGCTACAATTTTTAATTTTTACAAATGTGTGCTTTGAAATGCTTTCACAAGTGTTTGTCTGCTGTGAGACACCTGTTTGCTGAAAAGTACCATTTCTACCACTTAAAATGTTAGTACGGGGTCGTTCTTCCCGCAGTGGGGTCACTTGTTGGGGTTTTACATTTTTTGGGGACTTCAGGAATTTATTTAATGCAACATGGCAGCTAAAAATCCATGTCTGCCAATTCAGGCCTGTCAGCACAATTCATATTTTGCAATTTGTGTGCCCATACAGCAGGCTACAAGCACATATGGGGTGTTTCCTAACTGGGGTGCATTTTCTCCTTTATAAAAATTGGGGTCTGCTAGTAATTATTTTTTCACTAATGTATGCTTTGAAATGCTTTCACAAGTGTTTGTCTTTTGTGAGACACTTGTTTGCTGAAAAGTACTTTTTCTACCACTTAAAATGTTTGTACGGGGGTGCTCTTTCTGAAATTGGGTCACTTGTTGGGTTTTTCATTTCTGGGAACCTCAGGAAATTATTTAATGCGACATGGCACCTAAAATACATGTACAGACGTGGACAAAATTGTTGGTACCCTTTGGTCAATGAAAGAAAAAGTCACAATGGTCACAGAAATAACTTTAATCTGACAAAAGTAATAATAAATTAAAATTCTATAAATGTTAACCAATGAAAGTCAGACATTGTTTTTCAACCATGCTTCAACAGAATTATGTAAAAAAATAAACTCATGAAACAGGCATGGACAAAAATGATGGTACCCCTAGAAAACACAGAACATAATGTGACCAAAGGGACATGTTAATTCAAGGTGTGTCCACTAATTAGCATCACAGGTGTCTACAACCTTGTAATCAGCCATTGGGCCTATATATATGGCTCCAGGTAATCACTGTGTTGTTTGGTGATATGGTGTGTACCACACTCGACATGGACCAGAGGAAGCAAAGGAAAGAGCTGTCTCAAGAGATCAGAAAGAAAATTATAGACAAGCATGTTAAAGGTAAAGGCTATAAGACCATCTCCAAGCAACTAGATGTTCCTGTGAGTACAGTTGCACATATTATTCATAAGTTTAAGATCCATGGGACTGTAGCCAACCTCCCTGGACGTGGCCGCAGGAGGAAAATTGATGACAAATCTAAGAGACGGATAATCCGAATGGTAACAAAAGAGCCTAGAAAGACTTCTAAAGAGATTCAAGGTGAACTTCATGCTCAAGGAACATCAGTGTCAGATCGCACCATCCGTCGTTGTTTGAGCCAAAGTGGACTACATGGGAGACGACCAAGGAGGACACCATTGTTGAAAACGAATCATAAAAAAGCAAGACTGGAATATGCCAAACTACATGTTGACAAGCCACAAAGCTTCTGGGAGAATGTCCTGTGGACAGATGAGACAAAAATCGAAGTTTTTGCCAAGGCACATCAGCTGTATGTTCACAGACGAAAAAATGAAGCATATCAAGAAAAGAACACTGTCCCTACTGTGAAACATGGAGGAGGCTCTGTTATGTTCTGGGGCTGCTTTGCTGCGTCTGGCACAGGGTGTCTTGAATCTGTGCAGGGTACAATGAAATCTCAAGACTATCAAGGAATTCTAGAGAGAAATGTACTAGCCAGTGTCAGAAAGCTTGGTCTCAGTCGCAGGTCATGGGTCTTGCAACAGGACAATGACCCAAAACACACCGCTAAAAACACCCAAGAATGGCTAAGAGGAAAAAATTGGACTATTCTAAAGTGGCCTTCTATGAGCCCTGACCTCAATCCTATTGAGCATCTTTGGAAGGAGCTGAAACATGCAGTCTGGAAAAGGCACCCTTCAAACCGGACACAACTGGAGCAGTTTGCTCATGAGGAGTGGGCCAAAATACCTGCTGAGAGGTGCAGATGTCTCATTGACAGTTACAGGAAGCGTTTGATTGCAGTGATTGCCTCAAAAGGTTGCGCAACAAAATATTAAGTTAGGGGTACCATCATTTTTGTCCATGCCTGTTTCATGAGTTTATTTTTTTACATAATTCTGTTGAAGCATGGTTGAAAAACAATGTCTGACTTTCATTGGTTAACATTTATAGAATTTTAATTTATTATTACTTTTGTCAGATTAAAGTTATTTCTGTGACCATTGTGACTTTTTCTTTCATTGACCAAAGGGTACCAACAATTTTGTCCACGTCTGTATGCCAATTCAGGTCAACAAAATCCATATTTAGCTGTTAGACTCTGCCATGCGCCCATACATAATTTTTTGAGCACATATGGGGTGTTGGCGTATTTGGGGGGGGGGGGGATGGGGAACAAATCTTGGAGTGCATTTTGTACTGTTACCCTTTTTGAAAGTAAAAAAATGTGTGTGTAAAGCAACTTTTTCTGGAAAAATGTTTTCATTTTCACAGCCAAGCGTTTCCTAATTCTGTGAAAAGCCTGATGGGTCAAAGTGCTGTTGTTTCCGCAATGGGGTCAGTTTTTTGGGGTTTCCACTTTAGGGATACCTCCAAGGTGTGTTCAATTGCAAGATGGCAAAAAGAATACTTTGTTCCTCGGTACGTTGCTTGTAGTACTGGCACTGCAAATCCAAAGCATGAAGTGGGTAAAATTCACGTACCGGTCATCCGTCTTCCTCCTGCACTCTTCTCAGGCTTGGGGCTTATCATACTGTTATTATATGTGTGTGTGTGTATATATGTATGTATGTATGTATATGTATATATATATATATATTCTGCTAGCCTGATTGGGGTTATTTTCCCCTCCTAGGTCCCTAAGGAGGCACAGAAGTAAGTTAGGAAGCCTGCTAAATGCATATCTTGTTATAAGCGGCCTCCAGACGATTACCGCAAGAGATTGTGTAAGGATTGCACCTCTAGCGTTATACGGGAAGAACATTCTTCTTTAATTGAGGAACTTAGATCCATGATACATGAGGAAGTAAAATCCTCTATCTCAGCTTTCCTCCTTACCCAGGGATCTACCTCCATCTAAAAGACAGAGAATAGCGTCCCTTTCTTCCTCTGATTCGGAATAGATTGCGGAGGACGCTTCATCCTCCAAACCCTGGGATTTCTGATAGAAGATTTTGTTTCTCCTCGGAAGAAATGCCAGACTTGCTGAGGGCAGTCAGAGCCACTATTGGGGTGAAAGAAGCCCCAAAAACTCACTCTGTGCAGGATGAGATGTTCGGGAGACTTTGTGTTAAGAAAACCTGTGTATTTCTGATTAATGAGAATATACGCGATATGGTTCTCGATGAGTGGTCAAATCCAGAGAAACGTGTGGGAGTGTCCAAGTCCTTTAAGAATCGACTGCTGTTCGATCCAAATGAATGTAAAATTTTCAATGAAACACCTAAAATTGATGTACAGGTGGCAAAAGTTAATAAAAAGACTGCCCTACCCTTTGAGGACGCCTCCCAGTTACGCGACCCCATGGACAGGAAGGTGGATAGTCTGTTGAAAAAATCGTGGGAAGCCACTATGTACAGCCTAAAATCTAATCTAGCCGCCACCACTGTGGCAAGGTCCATGGGATTGTGGTTGAACGACTTGGAGTCTCATATTCGGTACAACACCCCTAGAGAAGAGATCTTGATGTCCCTTCCCTTGCTAAAATCCGCCATGGCATTTATGGCGGATGCTTCGGCAAAATCTGTTAGATTCGCCGCCAAAGACGCCGGCCTCAATGCGGCCCGCCGGGCTCTGTGGATGAAATGCTGGTCGGGGGATAACGCCTCAAAGCTGAAGCTGTGCTCCATCCCATTCTTGGGGGAGTACATCTTCGGCCCTGTGTTAGACCATATTTTAGAAAAAGCAGCAGACAAGAAAAAGGGTTTACCAGAGGAACGACCCTATAAAAGGAGATATCCCTTACATGCCCCCACTAGACAGAGTAGGCCCTACAAGGAAATAGGAAATTCGCCCCAAAGCGTCCGCCATAAATGCTGTGGCGGATTTTAGCAAGGGAGCTACCCTAAAGGAGGCAGGGGAAGAGGTACCCCTCCCTCTTCCCAGAACAAATCTTCTGACAATGACGCCAGGGTCGGGGGGAGATTGAAGAATTTTCTAGCTCCTTGGGAGTCCATTACTCCGAATCCTGGAGATCATGAAATCCGGCTACCAGGTGGTTTTCTTCATCTCCCCTAGACCGCTTCATTGTAACCAATCCGAGCTCTTTCAATGTACGCAAGAATATCCTGCAGGGGGTTCAGAACCTTCTAGACATGGACGTGGTAACCCAAGTACTATAAACACAGCTAGGACAGGGGTTCTATTCTAATCTCTCTTCTTGGTGCAAAAGAAAGAAGGTTCATTTCGCACCATCATAAACCTAAAGACCCTAAACAGGTTTATAGTATATCGGAAATTCAGGATGAAGTCCCTAAAATCCCTGATACCACTAATAGGGAGGAACGCTCTGATGTGTACAGTAGACCTAAGGGATGCTTACTATCACATCCCGATCCATCTGGATTTTCAGAAGTTTCTCAGATTCGCCATTCAAGATCACAAGGGTATAACCCTTCACTTCCAGTTTACGGCTCTTCCCTTTAGGATATCATCTGCTCCCAGTCTTAAATGAAACTAGTGGTAGAGATGGTGGCCTCCCTGAGACACAAGGGCTTGGTGATCGTACCATACCTGGACGACTTCCTCCTGATTGGAAATTCAGAAAGCCAGCTAAAAACAGACCTAGTAACCTTCTGGTCACTCATTTGGGATCTAGGATGGTTAGTAAACCTGAAGAAATCAAATTTTCTACCATCCAGTTCAATCCAGTTTCTGGGGGTCATACTAAATTCCCAGGTTCAACATACATTCCTCCCATCGGACAAGATCAGGAACCTTCAATTTAAGATCCGACTGTTTCAGGGCAGGAGGTCTTGCCCTATAAGGGAAGCCATGAGCCTTCTAGGGCTCCTCTCATCTTGCATTCCTTCTGTCCCCTGGAGCCAGTCACACTCTCGAACCCGACTTGGATTCTCAAAGTCTGGAACAGACAGCAGGCTTCCTTAACCCCTTAAGGACTTAGGGCGTACCGGTACGTCCTAAGTTTAAATCGCGGCGCCACGGGGGTTAATCCGAACAGGATGCCGGCTGAAATCACAACGCCTGTAACGGCTATCATATTCCGTGCATTTGGAGAGGCGGTGCTGGACCTAGTGCTGAATGCTGCTGTCCAGGGTGCTGATTGGTGCAGGGGAGAGGGGCGCGAGATTCAAACTTCCTGCGCTCCTCTCTCCCCTCCTCTTCCTGTTCTGCACCTGCACCCTGCAGCATCGTTCAGAACCAGCTCCTGAGATCCCCCCAATCGGCACCCATCACCCTCCAGGTAGGTTAGAGTCAGTGAGGGAGAGGCACCGTTAGGCAGGGATAGAAGGGAAAAGTTAGGGGGGGGGGATGCACTTTTATCATAACTTTTTTGTTTTGTTTCAGCTTTGAGACCCTAGATCCCCCCCTGCCACTTGTCCCCCAATCCACCAGCAATGCAGCATGTCCCCCCCCCCCCCCCCCCCCCCGGCCGGTCATTGATCACTTTGGGGCCATATTTGCGCAGGCCTATGTACCTGGAAGGGAGGTCGCGGTTGATGAGTTGCGTTCAAGGGGAGACTCAGTTTTTGCCAATACATTCCCACTAAGCGGGCGAGGTATGGCGTGAAGCTATACAAAATTTGTGAGAGTACCTCAGGGTACACTTACAAATTTCATGTGTACGAGGGGCAAGATTCCCGTATTCAACCCCTCGAATGTCCCCCCACTCTGGGTGTTAGCGGGAAACTTGTGTGGGACCTTATGTACCCACTACTAGATAAGGTTTACCACTTGTACGTGGATAACTTTTTCATACTAGCATTCCCTTGTTCAGATCCCTTGCCGCCAGATCCACGTTCGCTTGTGGGACCGTGTGGAAAAATCAACACTGCCTCCCCCCTCCAGGTACCTATCCCCAGGGGTGAGACCCGTGCCCCTACCAGTGGAAACCTGTTGCTGGTCAGGTATAAGGACAAGAGGGATGTACTTATACTGTCCACGGTAACGGCATCACCCCTGTCCCTGTGCGAGGTACCGCGGCAACGGTCCTCAAGCCCGATTGTATCGTCGACTGCAATCAGTATATGGGAGGAGTTGATCTCTGATCAAGTCCTCAAGCCATATAATGCCATGCGCAAAACCCGGGCATGGTACAAAAAAGTTGCGGTCTACTTGGTGCAGGTTGCCATGTACAACTCAGGGATATTCCTCCAATTCTATGAGGCAGTCCTCAAGGACCTGTTCTTTTCGGACCGGGAAAGAGCAGGTCGGAGTACCTTGGAAATTGGAGGCGCCCGGATCGTCCCTGGCCAACATTTTCCAGGTGTGGTCCCCCATACTGGAAAGAAGGGGCGAACCCCAAAAAAGTGCAGTGTGTCTCGCAGGAGGGAGATAGGAAGGACCCCACCACTCAGTGCCACAAGTGCCCAGATCATCCAGGCCTCTGCGTTATCAATTGCTTCAGGGAGTATCACACTTCCATGGAGTACTACATTTTTATAAACCCCAACCTAGAAAACATTAAAAAACTATGGCTCTGACTTTGGAGACACGGGGGGAAAAAAAAAATTTCCCCAAAAAATATTAGTTTTAGTGCAGGCATCCTCAAACTGCAGCCCTCCAGATGTTGTAAAACTATAACTCCCAGCATGGCCAGACAACCTACAGCCATCAGCAGGGCATGGTGGGAATTGTAGTTTTACGACATCTGGAGGGCCGCAGTTTTAGGATGCCTGCTTAGTGTCTCCAAAGTCTGAGAGCCATACATATTGGGCATCGCCGCGTCTGCAAAAATCATTCCCCAATAAAAATCTAAATTTGAACTCCTTTTGCAAAGTTTCCAGTGAATCCACACATGTTTTGTTTGGGAATGGAACCAATTGTTTTTCTGCTAACAGGTTTTGAGTTGTGGGGAGATGGCAGAAGTTTTCCTCCTTCACTTGTTTTTTGAGGAGGCCTAATTTTACTTCAAATGCTTTCACATGTGATTGCATATCACAGATGAGCTTCCTTTTTCCTTGAAGTTGCAGATTGAAACTGTTGAGTAGCTCTGTTAAATCTGTCAGAAAGGCAAGGTGCCATTTCCATTCTGCATCATTGAGCTCTGGTACTTTGTTTTTTGAAAGTAGAAAAGCTGTAATGTGTGGAAGTAAGTCATAGAAACGTCTCAACTCTCCCTCGACTCAACCAACGGACTTGTGTGGTACAGAACATCTTCATGGGCAACATTTAGCTCAGACAGAAATTCCTGAAATCGTCTGTGGTTTAGTGCATGAACTCTAATGAAGTTAACACAAGATACCACAATTTTCATAAGAGTCCCACTTCAGTGATTTACAACACAGCGCTTGTTGGTGGATGAGGCAGTGTATGGTAATTGGATGAGGATGGTTATGTTTGTCCATCTCTTGTTTAATGTGAGCAATTACTCCTTTCTTAGACCCCACCATGCTAGGAGCACCATCAGTTGTCACACTGGCTAGTTTAGCCCAATCCAGCTCCAAACCATTCAGTTTGGCAAAGCTTTTCATATATATCCGCTCCTGTGGTTGTACCTTTAATGCTTTGCAGTGCAGCAAGCTCTTCTGTGACTTCAAAATAGTAATTTGTCCCACGAATGAAAATGAGAAGTTGGGCAGAATCCTGAACATCATTGCTTTCGTCGAGTGCCAAGGAAAAATAGCAATTTTTTTTGCAGTGGTTTGCAAATGCTGATGCAAATTGTCTCCCATTTCTTCAATCCTTCATGTCACTGTAGGTCCTGAAATACTCGCTGTACTAAATAAATCGGACTTCTCTGGACACATCTCTTTGGCAACAGAAATAAGGCATTCTTTAACAAATTCTCCCACGCTATTAGCTTGGCAACTTGAAAACTTGCTCGCAGTGATGAAATAGTTAGCTGCTTCTGCTTCACAAAAGTATTTTGCTGAGTTGTCAATGTATGTTTCAGTTTTAATATTTTATCTTTTCTCACTTCTCCGACCAAACAATCATATTTATCTTTATGTTGAGTTTGATAGTGGCGACGCAAATTGTATTCTTTGAACACAGCAACTATATTCTGGCATATCAGACTCACAGCTTTTTCTTTATACCGCATGAAAAAGTAATCGTAAGTCCACTGTTCTTTTGAATATCCTACACTCAGAGTGCAATTTTTCTTTTTCTTGACATCATTGTTTCCTAGGGATTCAAACTTGCTATTAGTAAAATACCAATATATATGTGTGTGTGTATATATGTGTGTATGTGTGTGTGTATATGTATGTATGTATATATGTGTGTATATATAATACGCACACCCAGTGTATAAACCCCAACTTGCAGGTCTGTGCCCCCGATGTGGACAGTTACCTCTTGCAGGCTTTTCTATGCAGACTAGCAGACCAGCTCAGTCCCTGATGGGGTTCTGTTATATCTCCCTATATAACGGGCCAAATTGATACGTTCTAAATCCGAACACTGAAAAGGAAACGCATATCAAATCTTAGTTTTTCTATCAAGGAGACCCATTTAATCAGTAATCTATTTTACACTTCAGTCGATGTTCTGGTTTGGAATGGCTATATAAGCAGGAAGATCCTTTCCATGGGACAACCATGACACTAAAATAGGATCTTCCTGCTTATATAGCCATTCCAAACCAGAACCCCCACTTACAGGTCTCTGCCCCCTGACGTGGACACTTATCTCTTGCAGGCTTTTCTATGCAGACCAGATCAGTCCCTGACGGGGTTCTCCCTATATAACGGGCCTGAAAGGAAATGCGTATATAAGTAGGATGCTATTTTATTATCATGGTTGCCCCATGGAAAGAAAACTGGCAGTTGGCTGGATTGGCATGCTCTCAATTGTTTCCCAAAGAGACTTGGATAATGAAATATCAGGCTGCAAGTCTGCATTTTAATAGGTTAGATTCTGACCTATTGAAATGCAGACGGTCGCCCTGATATTTCATTATCCAAGTGTCACTCTGACTGACCTGTTGACAGGCAGACTGGCATTTCGTTATCCAAGTCTCTGAGTATGAAATGAGAGCATGCCAACCCAGCTAACTGCCCGTTTTTTTTTTTCCCACTGTCACAGTGGCCACCATTTTCATGTCCCCCGCATCAGCCCCGCCACCCCCCCCCCCCCTTGTAAAAAAATGCCCACCACACACTGTCTCCCCATTGTTAATATTAAAATGTTAAGTGCCACACTGACGCACCCACAGTTGTCCAGGCTGTCCCTGAGCCTGAGGCTTCTTCTTTCTGCCCCGGGGGCGGTGATATGAGAAGCGGGCAGTGATATGAGAAGCGGGCGGGCGGCGGCGCTAACTCACTCACTCACTGTAGGTCACCCGCCGGAGCAGAGCTGACATCGGAGGGAGGGAGCCAGGGCGAAGGAGGAGGAGAGCAGAGTTGCGCAGGCCCTAAGGTTAACTGTTAAAAAGACCCGGTGGGCCGGATCAGAGTCCTCGGCGGGCAGCATGTGGCCTGCGGGCTGTAGTTTGACGACCCCTGATTTACACCATGTCCCATTAGAAGCCCTCTGATGTAGCCTAGACTAGAAACTCCAAAAATAGTGACCTCATCTAAGAAACTACACCCCTCAAGGTATTTAAAAGTTACTTTACAAACATTGTTAATCCTTTAGGTGTTCCACAAAACTAAATGTAGAAACAATTTTAGAATTTACATTTTTGGTTACTTTGCCTCAAAAAAGTGTAATATAGAACAACCAAAAATCATATTTACCCCAAAAATAGTCCCAAAACAACCACCACCTTATCTCGTAGTTTCCTAGATGGGGTCACTTTTATGCAGTTTCTACTCTAGGGGGGCATCAGGGGGCTTCAAATGGGACATGGTATAAACAAAACCAGTCCTGCAAAATCTGCCTTACAAAAACCATATGGCGTTCCCCTCCTATGTCCTTTGGCCAAACAGTAGTTTACAACCACATATGGGGTGTTTCTGCAAAATTCAGAATCAGGGCAACCCATATTGAGTTTTGTTTGGCAGTTAACCCTTTCTTTCTTCCTGTAAAAAATTTATTTATATTGGAAAATTTTCCCAAAAATCGAAATTCTTACATTTTATGTCCATTTGCCATGAAGTTTTGTGGAAGACCTAAAGAGTTAACGACGTTTGTAAAATCGATTTTGAAAATCTTCAGGGGTGTAGTTTCTAGAATAGGGTCATTTTTGGATGGTTTCTATTGCGCAAGCCTCAAAAAGTGACTTCAAACCTGAACTGGTCCATAAAAAGTGGGATTTGGAAAATTTCAGAGAAATTTCGAAATTTGCTTCTAAACTTCTAAGCAATGTAACATCCCCCAAAAATAAAATATTCCCAAAATGATCCAAACATGAAGTAGACATATGGGGAATGTAAAGTCATCACAATTTTGGGGGGTATTACTATGTATTACAGAAGTAGAGAAACTGAAACTTTGAAATTTGCAAATTTTTCCAAATTTTTGGTAAATTTTATATTTTTTTTATGCAAACATTTTTTATTTTTTGACCCAATTTTAGCAGTTTCATGAAGTACAATCTCGGAACGGCCTGGGTAAGTAAAAGCGTTTTAAAGTTATCAGCACTTAACGTGACACTGGTCAGATTTGCAAAAAATAGCCAAGTCCTTAAAGGGTTAAATCACAAAGCGTTTATCCCTCTAACAGTAAAGGCCTCTCTAGACTGGTGGGCGAGCGCAAACAACCTCTCCTTAGGAGTTCCTTGGGAGAAAACGCCTTACATCCAAGTCCTAACAGATGCAAGCGAAAAAGGTATGGGAGTCAAAGTGGGAGATAATTATTTTCAGGGTTCCTGGCCGCAAACTACTCGCTCTCAATCCTCCAACTTCAGAGAGCTGAAAGCGGTTTGGGAAACATTAAAGGCAGCAGAAGATCTGCTTGAGGGCCTACATGTGAAGGTCCTTTCCGACAACACAACAGCAGTAGCCCATCCTTTCTCGCCAAGGAGGGACAAGATCAGGGAAGCTGATGTTCATGGCAGGAAAAATCTTAAATTGGGCGGACTTCCACGTAAGATCCATCTCCGCGATTCATCTAAAAGGGGCACAAAACGTAGAAGCAGACTACTTCAGTCGACAGCTAATAGACCACACCGAATGGTCACTGAACCAGGACGTGTTTCAGATGCTGATACAGATGGGGCACCCCTCAAATAGATCTGTTCACCTCAAAGAAGAACGCGAAGGTACCAAAGTTCTGCTCCCGAAATCCACAGCACAATCTCTGGGCGCTGGATGCGCTCAAGATACGGTGGAATTGAAACCTCTGTTGTGCATTTCCACCTCTGCCTCTACTTCCCAAAATGGTCCAGAAGCTCAACCAAGAAGATACAACTCTAATATTAATAGCCCCTTATTGGCTGAAGAGAAGCTGGTTCCCTTCCCTAAATAACCTATCGGTAAAGACCCCGTGGCCTCTCCCATTCAGGAGGGACCTGCTTCATCAGGGACCAATCCTACAGCACAACCCAATCTTCCTAAAATTATCAGCCTGGATCCTCAGGTCCAGCTGCTAATATCACAAGGTCTCTCCGATCGGGTAATTTCTACCCTGAAAGCAAGTAGAAAGAGTCACCTATTCGATCTATCTGAAAATTTGGAAGAGGTTTTGCTCCTGGATCGGTAACCCTGCCCCGAACTCTGGACCTCCGAACTCCAGCAAGGTCTTGAGCTAGGTCTTAGACCTTCCACCCTGAAGGTACAGATCTCAGCCCTAGATTGTTTCTTCGATCAAGATCTAGTAGTTCAGACCAGGCGGTGTGTGTCGTCCGTCCGTCCGTGCCCCCCAATTTATAATTTTTTATATCTCCTTGTGGGCCGTCGTGGTGATGAAAGCCGTAATTAGACTTACCGGTAATTCAGTTTCCACAAAATCACCACAACGGCACATATATTCCATACCCTAGATTTTGGTCTTAATCTTGGAGGTTATGAAGTAATATCCTCTTTGACTTATTTTTTTATTTTCTCTCACCACCTTTATTTATGTCTCTAATTTTGGACACACTTGTGCTGGTGGTGGGAGGGGGTGGGGGGGCATTTAAACCCTCTCTCTGTTCCTGCCCCTACAGAGGTCAGGGGTAAATCTCCTTGTGGGCCGTCATGGTGATTTCATGGAAACGGAATTACTGGTAAGTCTAATTCCGGCTTTCATAGCCATGCTTTCAAATTTGACCCTTGGTGCCAGTGCTCCACTATTGGTGCGATTCTTTGATGTTCCGCAGTATTGTCCGAACAAGAAAAGTGGATATCTGTGATGACCGATGTTTTCCTATACCCGCACAGGCCAACCTACAAGTAATTGCAAGATTCCAGTGAAAGATGCTTTCTAGAAACAATTTGGTTCTCCTTTCCTTCTGACCCCCATGGTACACCCTTATAGCAATATACAAGCACATATGGGGTATTGCTGTAATCAGGAGAAAATGGGCAATAAATTAGGGGGTGCATTTTCTCCAGTCCCCCCTCCCCCCTCGCAAAAGTGAAAAATATGAGCCTAAAGTCCATTTTTCAGAAAAAAATGTAATTTTTCATTGTCACAGCCAATTACATGAATCACCTTTGAGGACAAAGTTCTCACTACATATCTTGAAATATTCCTTGAGGGTGTAGTTTCCAGAGTGGGGTCACTTTTTGGGGGTTTCTACTCTAGGGGTACCTCAGGGTGTCTTCATATGTAACATGGCTCCCAAAAGCCAATCCTGTAAATCTGTCCTCCAAAAGCCCTACTTCCCTTTTGAACCCTGCTATGCACCCATACATCACTTTTTGAGCACATATGGGGTATTGGCGTATTCGTGGGGGAAATGGAGAACAAAATGTGGGGTGCATCTTGTCCTGTTTCCCCTTGTGGAAGTGAAAAACGTAGGTGTAAAGCAATTTTTTCTGGAAAAAATTTTAATTTTTCATAGCCAAGCGTTTCCTAATTCAGTGAAATGCGTGATGGGTCAAAGTGCTCACTACACACCCTGAAATATTCCTTCAGGAGGGTGTAGTTTCCGGAATAGGATCACTTTTTGAGGGTTTCCACTGTAGGGCCAACTCAGGGTGTCTTCATATGCGACATGGCTCCCATTTGCCATTCCAGCTAAATCCGCTCTCCAAAAGCCATATGGTGCTCCTTCCACTCTGAAGCCTGCTGTGCGCCCATACATCAGTTTTTGAGCACACATGGGGTGCTTCTGTAAACTCCAGATTCAAGATAATAGATTTTGAGTTTTGTTTGGCTGTTAACCCTTGATGTGTTGCAGGAAAAAAAGATTCAAATAGAAAATTCCCATTTTCATTTAATTCTCGTGGGGCAACTAAAGGGTTAACAAAGTTTTATAAAAATCAGTTTTGAATAGATTGAGGGGTGTAGTTTCTAAAATTGGGTGATTTATGGGTGGTTTCTAATATGTAAGCCCCAGAAAGTGACTTCATAACTAAACTGGTCCTGAAAAAATTGGAGTTTGAAAATGTTCTTAAAAATTTTAAGATTTGCGTCTAAACTTCTAAGCCTTTAGTCCCAAAAAAATTTAAATGTCATTTTCAAAATGATCCAAACATGACGTAGACGTATGGGGAATGTAAAGTAATAACGATTTTTGGAGGTATTACAATCTATTATAGAAGTAGAGGAATCAAAATTTGATAATTTTTCCATTTTTTTTTTGTAAATTTGCCATTTGTTTTATAAATAAAAAAATCATAATTTTGATAAAATTTTACCACTGTCATGAAGTAAAAAAAAAAAAAACAATCTCAGAATGGCCTGGATAAGTAAAAGCATTTTAACGTTGTTGCCACATAAATTGACACGTCAGATTTGCTAAAAATGGCCTGGGCAGAAAGGTGAAAAATGGCCTTAAGGGGTTAAGTTTTGTTCATCACCCCCTCCTCTCCCAATTTTACATGTAAAAATATATTAGCAATTAACCCCTTAAGGACACAGCCCTATTTCACCTTAAGGACCAGGCCATTTTTTGCAAATCTGACCAGAGTCACTTTAAGTGCTGATAACTTTAAAACGCTTTGACTTATCCAGGCCATTCTGAGATTGTTTTTTCGTCACATATTGTACTTCATGACACTGGTAAAATGAAGTAAAAAAAAATATTTTTTTTTTGCACCAAAAAATACCAAATTTAACAAATTTGGAAAAATTAGCAAATTTCAAAGTTCCAGTTTCTCTACTTCTGTAATACATAGTAATACCCCCAAAAATTTGGATGACTTTACATTCCCCATATGTCTACTTCATGTTTGAATTATTTTGGGAATGATATTTTATTTTTTGGGGATGTTATAAGGCTTAGAAGTTTAGAAGCAAATCTTGAAATTTTTCAGAAATTTACAAAAACTCAATTTTTAGGGACCAGTTCAGGTCTCAAGTCACTTTGCGAGGCTTACATAATAGAAACCACCCAAAAATGACCCCATCTAAGAAACTACACCCCTCAAGGTATTCAAAACTGATTTTGAATACGTTGTTAACCCTTTAGGTGTTGCACAAGAGTTATTGGCAAATGGGGTGGAAATTTGAGAATTTTATTTTTTTGTCTAATTTTTCATTTTAACCCATTTTTTCCACTAACAAAGCAAGGGTTAACAGCCAAACAAGACGGTATCTTTATTGCCCTGACTCTGCCGTTTACAGAAACACCCAATATGTGGCCGTAAACTACTGTACGGCCACACAGCGGGGCGTAGAGTGAAAGGTGCGCCGTTTGGTTTTTGGAAGGCTGATTTTTATGGACTGGTTTATTTACACCATGTCCCATTTGAAGCCCCCTGATGCACCCCTAGAGGAGAAACTCCCTAAAAGTGACCCCATCTAAGAAACTACACCCCTCAAGGTATTCAAAACTGATTTTACATACGTCGTTAACCCTTTAGGTGTTGCACAAGAGTTATTGGCAAATGGCGATGAAATTTGAGAATTTCATTTTTTTTGCCTAATTTTCCATTTTAACCCATTTTTTCCACTAACAAAGCAAGGGTTAACAGCCAAACAAGACTGTATCTTTATTGCCCTGACTCTGCTGTTTACAGAAACACCCCATATGTGGCCGTAAACTACTGTACGGCCACACAGCGGGGCGTAGAGGGAAAGGTGCGCCGTTTGGTTTTTGGAAGGCTGATTTTTATGGACCGGTTTTTTGACACCAAGTCCCATTTGAAGCCCCCCTGAGGCACCCCCAGATTATAAACTCCATAAAAGTGACCCCATCTAAGAAACTCCACCCCTCAAGGTATTCAAAACGGATTTTACAAACTTTGTTAACCCTTTAGGTGTTGCACAAGATTTAATGGAAAATAGAGATACAATTTCAAAATTTCACTTTTTTGGCAGATTTTCCATTTTAATTTTTTTTTTTCCAGTTACAAAGCAAGGGTTAACAGCCAAACAAAACTCATTATTTATGGCCCTGACTCTGTAGTTTACAGAAACACCCCATATGTGGTCGTAAACCGCTGTACGGGCACACGGCAGGGCGCAGAAGGAAAGGAATGCCATACGGTTTTTGGAAGGCAGGTTTTGCTGGACAGTTTTTTTTTTACACCATGTCCCATTTGAAGCCCCCCTGATGCACCCCTAGAGTAGAAACTCCAAAAAAGTGACCCCATTTTAGAAACTACGGGATAGGGTGGCAGTTTTGTTGGTACTAGTTTAGGGTACATATGATTTTTGGTTGCTCTATATTACACTTTTTGTGCGGCAAGGTAACAAGAAATAGCTTTTTTGGCAGCGTTTTTTTATTTTTTATTTACAACATTCATCTGACAGGTTAGATCATGTGGTAATTTTATAGAGCAGGTTGTCGCGGACGCGGCGATACCTAATATGTATACAATTTTTTTTATTTATGTACGTTTTACACAATGATTTCATTTTTAAAACAAAAAAAATGTTTTAGTGTCTCCATAGTCTAAGAGCCATTGTTTTTTCAGTTTTTGGGTGATTATCTTAAGTAGGGTCTCATTTTTTGCGGGATGAGATGACGGTTTGATTGGCAATATTTTGGGGTGCATATGACTTTTTGATCGCTTGCTATTACACTTTTTGTGACGTAAGATGACAAAAAATGGCTTTTTTTACACCGTTTTTATTTTTATTTTTTTACGGTGGTCACCTGAGGGGTTAGGTAATGTGATATTTTTATAGAGCCGGTCGATACGGACGCGGCGATACCTAATATGTATACTTTTTTTTTATTTATGTAAGTTTTACACAATGATTTCATTTTTGAAACAAAAAAAATGATGTTTTAGTGTTTCCATAGTCTAAGAGCCATAGTTTTTCAGTTTTTGGGCGATTATCTTAAGTAGGGTCTCATTTTTTGCGGGATGAGATGACGGTTTGATTGTTACAATTTTGGCGTACATGCGACTTTTTTGATCACTTTTATTACCTTTTTTTGGGAAGTAAGGTGGACAAAATTTCAATTTCATCATAGTTTTTTATTTTTTATTTTTATGGCGTTCACCGTTCGGGTAAAGTAACATGACCGTTTTATAGATCAGGTCGTTACGGACGCGGCGATACCAAACATGTGTAGGGAATTTTTTTTTTTAATTTTTAATCAGTGATAAATGTGTTTTTTGATTTTTACCTTTTTTTCACTTTTTTTTTTGACCCAGACCCACTTGGTTCTTGAAGATCCAGTGGGTCTGATGTCTGTATAATACAGTACTGTACTCTATATAGGGTACTGCACTGTATTTTACTTACACTGAACAGATCTATGCTTTCAGCACAGATCTGTTCAGCACCATGGACAGCAGGACGCCTGAGCAGGCGTCCTGTTGCCATGGGAACCTTCCCCGTCTGCTCAGTTATGGTCAGAACTGCGCAGACGGGGAAGGGTAAGGACGGGGCTCTGGGGGGCTGTCTGGGGGCTCTCTCCATCGGGGGGCTTCAAAGGCACTGCAGCCCCCCGATCGGAGAGGGAGGGAGCTCCCTCTTACTGTTAACTTTTTCCATACAGCGGTCCGTACGGACCGCTGTATGGAAAGGGTTAAACGGCTGACATCGCATCACCGATGTCAGCCGTTTATACCAGGGTGTCAGCAATGTGCTGGCACCCTGGTATACCCACTGTACACCAACGATTACGCAATAGGAGGCGGGCGGGGGATCGCGATCCCGCCTGCCGCCCGCCTCCCGCAACGCCCCCACCGCCCGCAACACCCCCCCTGCACCTCCCACCGGGCTAAAATCATTCAGAGGTGCAGGGGGGGTGATAAATATATATTTTCGCCACACTAAAGTTTCTGATCGCCGCGGTCAGGGACCGCAGCGATCAGAAACTGCAGAAAGCGCAACAAACCGCAGGTCTGAATTGACCTGCGGTTTGTTGCGATCGCGGACATGGGGGGGTCACGGGACCCCCCCGCGCATTTAGCCGAGGTGCCTGCTCAATGATTTGAGCAGGCACCTTGTTCCGATCACAGCCGGCCGCACGGCAGTGATCGGAACAACACATGACGTACCGGTACGTCATGTGTCCTTAAGGACTCGGGAAACATGCCGTACCGATACGTCATGTGTCCTTAAGGGGTTAAATAGTAGTATCGCCACATCTGAATGTTTGAACTATAAAATATATTTTTAGAAAAATTCCTGTGCGGTGAACGCAATAATGGGAAAAAAACTGACAACTACTTTTTATTAAAAAAATTATTTAACCCCACAAAAATGGTTTTTTCCCGTTTTCTAGTAACAGACATAGTAAATTAAATGGCACCCTTAAAAAATACAACTTATCTATTGGGTATTGGAATGTGGGGAGGAAAAAACTAAAAAGTCTTAAAGGTCAGACCCCTAGACTAAACAAACAGGTGGACGTTTAGTATACCCTTTTGTCCAGAAACTGGCATAAAAAGTTTGGTGTACACCATACCTGCAGATAATGTTAAATGTAATGCTACTTTTCCAAGAAGCGGCGGCATAGGGCTGGCTAGTTTATTTATGCCAGAAAACTAGCATAGATTATAGCCGAAATCTACACTTACTCTCTTGTTGATGTAGATTTCTGTTTTGGTCCGCTGACCTGCCTGTGCACCCCTTAAAGGGAACCGGTCGGCGGCAAAAGCCATCCTAAACCACCAGCAGTACCTTCAAGTAGCCGGCAGGGAGTTTCTAATGATGATTTTCTTACTGCATTCAGATGAGGCAGAAGTAGAAGTATGAAAAACGTTCTTTTATCCTCCGTCCGTGCCATTTTCCAGTCAGGCTTGAAGTCAAGGGTGCAGCGGCCTCCTTGCTTCAAGTCAAGGTAACCGCGCCCCCTTCGCTGTGACTGACCGGGTTGTTTTAATTTCTTTTTACTTTCCAGGATCATGACAAATGCAGAAACAGAGCTGTACAGTAGGCATATTATAAACACGCACAGATTTGCATTATGCGTACTATACACACAGCTCAGCAGTACTCACATTATACATACACACAAACATTTATATACACGTGGCTTTGCTGCATATACAGCTGACATATATCCACACTATTCTCTACAATTACATCCACTCTTTTCTGGTATGGCTTCTCCCACTTGTGACATCATCGGCTTTCCAAGCTGCGGGTAGTCAGTCAGAGCTTTAATCTCCTTCCTTGCAGCTTGGGGACCTTCAGGATGGAGAGGGTCCCCGTGCGGAGGCGAGCGGATCCGTTCAGATTTACAATGTAAGTCAATGGGAACGGATCCGCTTGAAGATGACACCATATGGCTCAATCTTCAAGCGGATCCGTCCCCCATTGACTTTACATTGAAAGTCTGAACGGATCCGCTCAGGCTGTTTTCACACTTAGAATTTTTTCTAAGTTATCAATGCAGACGGATCCGTACTGAACGGAGCCTCCGTCTGCATTAATATGATCGGATCCGTTCAGAACAGATCCGATCAAGCGCAAGTGTGAAAGTAGCCTAACATGTCGCTCTTGTATTTCAGGAGGAAGAATTGACATCCGTTGCAGCAGAAGATGGGAAAGAGGAAGAGGATGATGAAGTCTGGAATAAAATGGAAACGGTGATAGACAAAACTATTTCTAAAAAAAGAAAAGAAGCACAGGAGACCAATGTGGAGGATTTATCAATGGAAAATACATTAAAGAAGAAGAAAAAGAAGAAAGCAGTTTAATTTTTAGATATTTTTATACTTTGTTGATCAGGTTTTTCCATTGTTGTTGTAGACAAAATATTACCTAATCTATCAATTCATTAGCATCATCATAACAAAAGAAGCTGAATCTTGTAAAAGCAGGTTAACAACTAAGCTTGCAGCTTGGCGTCATATTGTCCACCATATGACATTTTATGTAAAGAGCAACAGTTTGTAAGGCTCAAAAAAGAAATCAGTCCATCCAGTTCAGCCTATCATGCTGCAAAGTTGATACTGAGGAAGGAAAAAAGACAATTTTCTTCGTCCGGGGAAGGGAGGGAGAGAATCCTACCCGGCTATGATCAGGCAATCAGAATAACTCCCTAGATCAACAACCCATCTCTAGTTACCATAATCTGTAATACTATTACACTCCAGAAATACATCCAGGCCTTGAACTTTTAGCCAATTCGCCACCTCCACCGGCAGTGTGTCCCATAGTCTCATTGCTCTTGCCACTTGAGGTAGAGGATGTCCCCTAGTCATGGTCACAGTCTTGGGGTATAAATAGATTATGGAAGAGATCTCTATATTTGCCTATTGGTCTTTTTTTTTTCTTCTTATATATATATATATAAAAAATATATATGTCACTGAACTGTCACACAGAATAGAGAATGGTGTAAATAACACATTTCTAACCTGAAAAAAAAAAGCTGTAAGGTCATGGCCACTATGGGTCTCACTTCCACCTAATTTGCAGTACACACAAGTAAAATTTGTCCTCAGTAACACAGACAGCAGAGAGGAAGTGGGGGGCATGTCGGAGCTAGCTGAAATCCTGAGCCTGATACCAGAACTGCTTCTGAATTCACAGGAGCCTCCTGGCTTTCTTCCCTCATTATCTGTTCTGTGAGCTTTGGAGCTGAAAATAAACATAGTGGGAATCAAATGAAATGTATCTAACTGTGCAGCTGAAATAGGGAATAATAAGAACATTCCTTTGCTATGTCAGTTTTACACAATGTTAGTATGTACTGGTGACATGTATTTATTAGTGTTAAGCCTCACCTGCCACGTCTCTGCCCAAGCCTCCAATCTATCCAAAACCATCTGTAGCAGTATACTGTCCCTTTTTTTTGTGTTCATTACTAGTGTTGAGCGACGCGAGCTTTGGATGTTTCATCCGAAGTCTTTGTTAAAAATTTCGGAATAATACTGTACGGAGATCCGTCTCTGTACAGTATTAGAATGTATGGGCTCCGATCAGCCGAAGTAAGTGATTCACAAAGTTGCGTCTGACTTTGTTGAATAACTTCATAGTTTATTTTTAAAGTGGAAAACCACTTTAAAACTCGAAACCAGACTCTGCTACTCAGTACTAGTCGGAACCACTTTAAAAATCAACTACTAAAGTTATTCAACAAAGTCACATGCGACTTCGCATAACTTACTTCGGCTCATCGGAGCCCATACATTCTAATAATAGTGCACGGAGACGGACAGTATTATTCCCAAGTTTTGAACGAAGTGACCTTGGATGATGCATCCAAAGCTCGCCTCAATCAACACTATTACTTACAAAGTTTAGTATTGTTTGCAAACATGAAAATGTTACTGTGTAATCACTCTACATAATCATTGATTAATGTATTGAACAGAGTAGGCCCCAATCCTGACCCCTAAATCTATAATGACCAGGTATTGATTTTTATAGCATTCTCTGATTTATATTTGGCGCTTTTGCACATAGCAGCGACCAGTGCATGGAGAAGGACCATAAAGTCAGTGGATACCAATGAAGCATACTTGCAGGCTCATATATTAATATCACAGTTGAATGTGGTAGTAGTGTAGATCCTTACATTATAAGTACCTGTTGATAAATGAGGCTCAGTCTTTGTAAAACCATAGTAGTCTAAATAAAGTGGCTGATATTGAGTGACTGGTAACTGGGGTTCTCTCAGGCCATGCTTATGTTTTTCATAAGGTGATTATTAGTATCTATATCCCATGTTAAGATGTGAGTTCAGCTCTAGTATCATGGTAATATTGAACATGTCATTATGAAACATCTGGTGCTTATGAGTTGATCTTGAGAAAAGCTCCTAGACCTACCTAAACTTCTGCTGACCACACACCAGCTGAGGGATAGCATCCTTGCCAGTGAAGAGACACGTGTAGGTCACTGGGCAAGGCATGCACATTTGTGACTTGGGATGGTTACTATAAAGGTAGATGGATTATACGGATTAACCAATAAGTAGTGATTTAAGAGATAAAAATATAATCGCCATGCTAAATGTAGAGGAGCAGGAGTGAACAGATCCTACATATTCCTAGATCTCACAAGCTTTCTAGCTTTGATATAATTCTGTGCACTATAACATAAAAATCTTTGAGTACAGTTAATAAACAATTAAAAAGAGGTAACAAGCAATGCACACAAGCGTGTTAAATAGGCTGCCTCTTTATTTCCAGTTTATACAGGTGAATGGTAATGTGCATTATATATTTCATGTTTGGGGCCATTTTCTGAATTATTGAAGCGACTCTTGCAATCCCCTCTTCCCCTACAGATTGAGTGGACATGTGAATAAACTAAACAGATTTGCAAATCTAATTTATACAAAATTGGCCTTTTTAGGTATATGATTAAATTAAAGGGCTGGTTAAATTTAACCCCTTTGATGGGCAAACAAGGCGCCTGCTCACACATGTAACAGGCGTCATGGCTGGCAGGTCTCCGTTGTTTCAAACAGCAGAGACCCGCGGCTAATTACTGAGTCCGACAATAAGGCCGATCGCAGAAATTAAAGCCTTTAGCTGCCTCTTGGCTCAAGGAAAGAACAATGAAAATCCAAAAACAAAAAACCTATGGTATCCTAAGGGCTGTTTCACACGAGCGGATGCCATGTGAGTGCCAAGACCCGATGCAGACTGTAGAGGCTTGGAGCATTAACATGACTGATAATGCTCCGTGCCTCTCTGTGATCTCTTTACTACAAAATCACAGTTATCACCGCTTGTGTGAAACAGCCCTAAGGGTTGAGAGATCTTGTAAGTCCTGTGTTCATAATGGAATCATGTCAGTTACGTGAAGAAGCTTACTCCGCAGTGGAGTCTTCCGGTATAAGCAAAAATGACATACAGTTCCTCAAATAGGACAATAGAAGCATAAAAAAATAAAATGATGTGGCGTCCCCCAATCCCCTCTTATCACAACGTTTCCCGCACAAAAAATGAAACACTGAGATAAACAATGTTATGCGTTTTGAACTGAGTGCATATGAGATGGCAATGCAGTGACTGGGGAAGAGCACCAAGATCCCCATATCTTCTCGAATTTCTGGGGGGCACTTCCTGTTTCCATACATTATTTTTTCATAGGGCAAAATCTGATTTACTAATGCTTTCCACTGACCTATGGTCGGCGGTCTGTCCGCCATCCAACGGAGAGCTATAGCTTTCCTAGCTAGAAATAGGGTCTCCCTCAAAAATGTACAAACATACAAAGTACGGTTATCACTATCCACTATCCCCAAAAGGCAAATCTTAGGGCAGCAGGGTATTCCCTCTAATCAAAGTGGACAGAATATCCACTACCTTTTCCCAGGGTTGTACGTACCAGAAATCTCCATTATTGTGAGCGCATCTATGGCATCTCGTGTGGTCTATCCTGCCCATTTTGTGTAACCTGGTGGGTGTTAAATAGCTCCTGTGAAGTATAAATAGTTGAATTAGCCTGTTGTTAAGAGAGGGCGATACACTAGATGGAGCAGTCAGAGCCTCAGACCATTCCTCATCAGTGATTTGTGGCAACCTCTCCTTCCACCTGGTCTCCACCAACAGAGGTTTAGAGCGTATTTTGAGATCAAGAAGATGCGTATATAAAGTTGAGATCATGCCCTTTAGCCCCTGTGTTTTAAGTATGCCTATCAATGGGTATTTGGAGATGACTCGTGTGTCCCCATGAAACTGAGATTGAAGGGCATGTCTTAGCTGTAGAAATCTGTAGAAATGAGACTGCAGAACCCCCAACTTCTCCTGAAGCTGAGTAAATGAGTATAGAACACCTTTCTCATACAAATCCCTCAAAGTGAGCACTCCATAGTTTTCCCAGACAGCTCTACCTTCACAGTGCATCAAGTGTGGGAACATAGGATTATCCCATAGTGCAACATAATCAGGAAGGTCCTGGTATTGGTGGAGCTTTAGCAGCTCTTCAAACCTGATGAGCTAACCTGTGTATGGGTAATATTCGGCCATCTATAGCCTGTAAGTTCTCTAGAACCGGCCATAAGGTCGAGAGTCCCAAATGACATTTCAAATAGAATTTAGAAGTCTGTGTAACCCAAGTGGTCAGAAAGCTAAGCTGTCCTGCTAGGAAGTATAGAAATAGATCGGGCATAGCCTCTCCTCCCTGCTGCCAACCCCTCTGCAAATTATCCAAAGCCAGCTTCCTCTCTTTCCCCCTCGCGATGGCAGAATGCAGCCGTGCAAAGAAACTCCTCGGAACTGGGGTGCAGGCATGTTCTAGTAAGTACAGTGCTTTGGGTAGGAGGCTCATCTTGACAAGATTCAAGCTGCCCATTATGGATAAAGGCAAAGTGGTCCAAGATTTGAATTTGTCTATAGCATAAGTTTCAATAGGGACAATGTTAAGCTGGTGAGACATTGCTGGGTCCTTGGTAATGATGACACCTAGATATTTAAAATGATCCACCACCATAAGATTATGATATACAGGGGGCCAGCTTGGGGACCATAAGGGCTGACTTGGACCAATTAATGCGTAGGCCTGAGATACAGGTCCTTCTAAAAAAAATTAGCATATTGTGATAAAGTTCATTATTTTCTGTAATGTACTGATAAACATTAGACTTTCATATATTTTAGATTTATTACACACCAACTGAAGTAGTTCAAGCCTTTTATTGTTTTACTATTGATGATTTTGGCATAAAGCTCATGAAAACCCAAATTTCCTATCTAAATAAAATAGCATATTTCATCTGACCAATAAAAGTAAAGTGTTTTTAATACAAAAAAAAAGTCAACCTTCAAATAATTATGTTCAGTTATGCACTCAATACTTGGCCGGGAATCCTTTTGCAGAAATGACTGCTTCAATGCGGCGTGGCATGGAGGCAATCAGCCTGTGGCACTGCTGAGGTGTTATGGAGGCCCAGGATGCTTCGATAGCGGCCTTAAGCTCATCCAGAGTGTTGGGTCTTGCGTCTCAACTTTCTCTTCCCAATATCCCACAGATTCTCTATGGGGTTCAGGTCAGGAGAGTTGGCAGGCCAATTGAGCACAGTAATACCATGGTCAGTAAACCATTTACCACTGGTTTTGGCACTGTGAGCAGGTGCCAGGTCGTGCTGAAAAATGAAATCTTCATCTCCATAAAGCTTTTCAGCAGATGGAAGCATGAAGTGCTCCAAAATCTCCTGATAGCTAGCTGCATTGACCCTGCCCTTGATAAAACACAATGGACCAGCAGCTGACATGGCACCCCAGACCATCACTGACTGTGGGTACTTGACACTGGACTTCAGGCATTTTGGCATTTCCCTCTCCCCAGTCTTCCTCCAGACTCTGGCACCTTGATTTCCGAATGACATGCAAAATTTGCTTTCATCTGAAAAAAGTACTTTGGACCACTGAGCAACAGTCCAGTGCTGCTTCTCTGTAGCCCAGGTCAGGCGCTTCTGCCGCTGTTTCTGGTTCAAAAGTGGCTTGACCTGGGGAATGCGGCACCTGTAGCCCATTTCCTGCACACGGTGGCTCTGAATGTTTCTACTCCAGACTCAGTCCACTGCTTCCGCAGGTCCCCCAAGGTCTGGAATCGGTCCTTCTCCACAATCTTCCTCAGGGTCTGGTCATCTCTTCTCGTTGTGCAGCGTTTTCTGCCACACTTTTTCCTTCCCACAGACTTCCCACTGAGGTGCCTTGATACAGCCTATTCGTTCAGAAATTTCTTTCTGTGTCTTACCCTCTTGCTTGAGGGTGTCAATGATGGCCTTCTGGACAGCAGTCAGGTCGGCAGTCTTACCCATGATTGCGGTTTTGAGTAATGAACCAGGCTGAGAGTTTTTAAAAGCCTCAGGAATCTTTTGCAGGTGTTTAGAGTTAATTAGTTGATTCAGATGATTAGGTTAATAGCTCGTTGAGAGAACCTTTTCATGATATGCTAATTTTTTGAGATAGGAATTTGGGGTTTTCATGAGCTGTATGCCAAAATCATCAATATTAAAACAATAAAAGGCTTGAACTACTTCAGTTGGTGTGTAATGAATCTAAAATATATGAAAGTCTAATGTTTATCAGTACATTACAGAAAATAATGAACTTTATCACAATATGCTAATTTTTTTAGGACCTGTATTACCAAATCGATCAACCAACTCAATTGCCCTCGGTAAGGATACGTCTACTGAGTCCATAAACAGAATAAGGTTGTCTGCATACAACCCCAGTCTGTCCTCCCTGCCTCCCACAGACACCCCTTTAAAGATGTTATCCTGGCTTATTCTAATGGCTAGATGTTCAATTGCCACTGCGAACAGCAACGGTTTAGAGGGAAGGTAGGGGACAAAGAGCCGTTGATCATAATATTAGCAGTAGGGCGGTGATAAAGGACTTTAATCCAGTCGACAAAAGTGGGACCAAAGCCAAAACACTCCAGGACGTGCAGCAGAAATGACCACTCAATTGAATCAAATGCCTTGGCCGTATCTAGGGAAGCCAAGGCCCACTGTCTGCCGTCCGCATATACCACCTACGCCACTTGGGCTCTCCTGATATTGCTAGAGGTAGAGCGACCTGGTATGAAGTCAGATTGATCCTCATGAACAATAGAGGTAATCACCCTATTAAACCTATTCGCTAAGATCTTGGTCAGGATTTTATAGTCTAGGTTCAATAATGATATTGGGCGATAGTATCCACATTCTAAGGGAGTTTTGTCTGGCTTAAGGAGAACTACAATAGAGGCATCATATAGTGAATCTGGTAAATGACCCCTTTCCAAAGAGGCAGCATACATCTTGCGCAACTGAGGTCCTAAAATATCTTCATATTTAGAATAAACCTCCAGAGGGATGCCGTCTGGGCCTGGGGACTTCCCTAGATTCAAACCTTTGATCGCAGCAACTATTTCTTCCACCATGATCTTATCAAGAAGCCCCCATGGCCAAGGGGGATAATTGAGGATGAGCCACCTCATCTAGGTATGTTCGAAGTTCAGATGAGGTATGTTGAGTTCTTGAGGTATATTGTTCACTATAGAATTCTGTAAATCTATTTAATATCCCGCCAGGGTCCTCCACTACAGTTCCATCCTCATTCTGGATGCGAATAATCGAGGGAGCCATAGTGTTACGTCTGACAACCTGGGCCAGGACCTTCCCCGTTTTGCTGCCTTGCTCAAATGCTTGTTGTCTGAGGAAGAAGAGCTTGTGGTCACTCTTCTTTTGTAAGCACAATATATACTGTCTACCTCTCTGCATCCAATCTTATCTATTCCCCTCAGAAGGATTAGAAACATATGCACTCTCAGCTGTTTTACAAAGTGCACATAGCTCCTCCTCCTTAAGCCTTGCGGTCTTTTTAATGTAAGATATGGACGATTTGCCACAACCTCTCACAAAAGCTTTCAGGGTATCCCATAATATAAGAACATCACTGTCCCCCTCTATGTTTAAATCTAAAAACACTCTTAATTGATCGAGTATATGGTCATTTATGGTCATCAGGGACAGCCAAAACGGATGAATGCGAAGACTGTGGCCACGTGTCTCCCCATCAGACGGGATAAACCTCCCCACAATAGGCGCATGATCAGACTGTCCCTGAGGCACATACTTAACTTCAGAGATTGTGGGATAAGCCTGCGCATCACATAACAGATAATCAATGCGGGATAGCGCCCCCTTGGAGGGTGTGAAACAAGAGAACTCCTTATTAGAAGGATTCCTTTCCCTCCACACGTCCAGCCACCCCAGCTCCGAGATAAAGCGCCTAAGCCGTGAATCACCTGCACGCCTGCTATCTGCACGAGGGTTGGCTTGAAATCTATCCAGTGTCTCATCTCCCACTAAGTTAAAGTCCCCCATGCACAATTCCTTAGAAAATGGGAATTGAGCCGCAAAGCCCGCTGCAGCCTGTAAGACAGAGAGGTTGGCAGGGGGAGGTATATATACATTGAGTATAACATAGGGTACACCATTCAAATGTGCAAACACGAAAACATACTTGCCCTCAGGATCAGTCATTTCCTGATGTACCTCCCACCTAACCGAGCGATGAACCAGTATGGACACACCCCCTAGAGTATGATGTGCCATATGCACTTCTTGCCCATTGCACCCATGGTTTATGCAATCTGCCCTCTGTTTCGGCTGTTATATGGGTTTCCTGGAGACATAATATGTGTGGATTGTACATACGGACTTGTGCGAACACCGCCATACGCTTCCTGGGGCCACCCAGACCGCGCACATTCCAGGACATACATGTTACAGGCGCAATGCGTACAGGAGGAATATTAATGAACAGATTGGTCCAGTGAACCCATACTCACACGCTATAGGGCAGCCACCGCAATATATACCACAGCAATAAATGATGCACCAGTTGACATACATACAGTTAAACAGATAACTAAACAACAGTTCCCAGCGTACCGGGTAATAAACATGCTTGAAACATGGAACAGTTGTGACCATGATAGTAGGGAACCTGCACAGTGTAGAGATGGATCAAACAAGTGCAGGTGAGAAAGCTGGCTCCCAAAATTAATTGTAAACATGGCCAATAACTTACTGCATATTAAACAGAACCTGAGATATATTTCAGTCATACCCACGGGTCTCTCACACCCGTTTGTTGACAAGTGTAATGTTCACATGGAAGTCCAATAGAACCCCCTTTGCCAAAAATAGAAAAAACAGGATGAGCAAGTCCCGGACCAAGAAAATATGTACCTGCCCCTAAAGAAGTAACACCTCATCTCTGGGGCGCATTCCGGGGCCTCACTAGGAGCCAGTCCTCGGCCTCCCTGGGGTTGTTGAAAAAGTGCAATTTCCCGCCATCCAGGACTCTCAAACGGGCCAGGTAGGCCATAGAATATTGCAAGTTGAGATCTCGCAAACGTTTCTTTATAGATGTAAACGTAGCACTCTTCTTCTGAAGCTCTGCCGAAAAATCCGGGTATAAGGAGATGTTATTAGATCTGAGGGTGATGGTTTGTTTTACGCTTGCCTTAGGTAGAATGAGGTCGCGATCCCGCCAATTGAGCATGCAGGCAAGAAGCAGTCGTGAAGGGGCCACAAATGGGGGCATCCGAGCTGGAACCCGGTGAGCCCTCTCCACCGCAAAGGCCATCGAGAAGGACGCATCCGGGAACGTTGATTTGAACCATCCCTCTAAGAATGTAGCGGGGTCGGATCCCTCGGTCCTCTCATGCATTCCCAGTATGTGTATTTTGTTTCTCCTTGAGCGGTTTTCCAAGTCGTCACATTTCTGACGCCACATCTCAACCGCTCCCTCCACAGCAGACACTCTAGCCGCCAAGGGTCTGGTTGAGTCCTCTAGCTCAGACACTCTTTCCTCTGTGAGCCGGACCCTCTCCCTCAGTTGCTGAACAACGTGGCGCAGGAGGCCTAGGTCCACTCTGACCTCCTCTATCTTGCCTGTGAGAGACGACTGGCATCCCATGATAGCTGCCATCAACTGGCTGTGGGAGGCTTGCAGGGTAAGCTCTGGTTCCCCCGCCGTCGCTGGGGCCTGTCCAGCTTGTCCTCTGGTTAGCGGTGCACTAGGAGAGGAAGTAGCGGCGCCATGTTGCGACTCCTGGCGAACAAACTCCTTCAGGCGATCCGCCACCTGTTGCGCCTTACTGGGACCCATGACCAGGATGTACGGTCTCTGGGGGTTCTTGGGCTCAGGTTTGGGTGAAAAATCTGTGTTATCAGCGGCAGGATTAGTCACGA